>NW_024429184.1:95580051-95616144 GCF_017639785.1 Mesocricetus auratus
GGCTACTGACATCTATACCTAGTTTGTTGTTTTGCCTGGCTGGTGAGACCTTTGCCTCGATACCTTTAGTGTTTAATGGTATAGGAAGGTCAAGACATGGTGTTCCTCAGAACCCAAGAGAGGCAGAGACGGTGGGTCAAGTAGTGTTTGTTCACTCAGGGGTCTTGGGACAAAGCTGTGTCATAGGAGGTGGCTGTCATCCTTCAGGCTCAAATCACTTTGCAGAGAAAAATGACCTTCTAATCTGATGGGACAAGAGGACTCTATCTCAGACTCAAGAGTGAGGGCTTCTCTCAAAAGGTCTTGGCTTAGGGATGTCACTCTGAGGTAGAGCACCAGAATTGCACACAGGCCCAAGCCCATGAGTTTGATCCCATGTATGGCAGGGAATTAAAAAAATTCCTAACTCTTCCATGATTTTCCAAGCTAAAAGTATTCATTTTTGGCATGATAACATCAGAAAATATTCACTTATGCCCAATTTTTTATTTTGATCTCTCCACCAAACCATTGCTTCCTGGGGCTCAGGGCACAAAGGCATGGGGTCAGCCGCACCTCCTTATACCATGCCTTCCCCTCTGGCCTACTTGACTGCCACCATCTCCCTTTCACAATGTCACTGCTTGAAATAGTTTGCAGTGGTTCATAGGTGGAAAATTCTCTACGCAGTGGCAGCCCGACCCAGGAAAGTTCGCTGTAGTGGCCATCACAAGAGACTTGGCCTTTTGGTTATCATTTTGACCCTTAAATATGGGGAGTCAGGGTGGGAGTTTTAGTGAGGTTTCCAAAATCTTCAGACACCAAAAGGCCCAAAGTGAGCTATTTTAAATTTAGAGTTAGATGTCAGAGGGATCCCGCATAATGAGCCACGAATAATTCTAGTAGTCATGGGCTAACTTAAGGCTTCCCACTTTCTTATTTCTAAGCCATAAGCTAACACGACCTTTAGGAAACCAAAAAGCACATGAGTGACCTGGCCTGAGCTTACCTGATGTAAGTTATGATCAGGCCTGAGCCTTCACGGAGAGGAGAGATAGGACAAAGACAGGCTTTGCCTGTGGAACCTCAGCTTCCATCTTATCTGAGACTAACTCCATAGACCTCAATGCTGGCTTTCATTACACTGACTTCATGAAAGGGAGGAAATGGTAGGAGACTATTTTACCTGCTTGCTTTTTATCTAAGGACAGCTATGAACCCTCGAGTTTCAAGCAATTTTTAGATCCCAAACAATTCACACAGGGGCATTGGGAAAGCAATTTTCTTTCCAAATTCCAAATCCTGCATGCCCACCCCTGGGCTGCAACAAACTCTGTGTTCATTTCCTCTGGAAAATACTTGTTGGTGCTCTAATTGCCTCGTGTAAAGGTAACACCGGATTCTTACTTAGAAGCAAACATAAAATTTGGGTCCCATCTAGGACAGTGTTCTTTGGGTGCCATTTTATGTTCCCTATTTCAAGGGACCATAGAATTTTTCCAGAGAAGAATTCTCCTTCACCATTTGATGTCCATTGTTAGGCAATCTAGATTGGGCAGAAATCTCACTGGTCCTAAGAAATGATAATGCAGTGTCCAATTGGGATAAATTCTGAGCAGCAATTCTTCTGTTTTTAGCACGTTTTAATAATTTTATAGAATATATAAAAGGCTTTCATTTCATTTTCGTGTATCGTTACAGATTAAAAGACACCAAAAAAATGTGTGTTTTAAGTGGTCGCAAGGACAATGTATCCCACATATTTTTTCACCTCTTATCTCAGAGGCTCCTTTTGTGATACTGCCTAATATTTTGGCGCATATGTGTGTGTGTTTGTATGTGTGTGTGTGAATGATATACACATATAAGTGAATACATACATATATAAGTGAATTATATATATATATATATATATTTCACTTATCAAATCTAGACTCCTTTCCCACCATCTCCCTTCCCAACTTCCAGCAGTCACTAGTCACACTCATGTCTACCATTTTGTAGTATCTACAAATGAACAAGAATTTGATACTTGTCTTTCTGATATGCCTTATTTTGTTTAATACAGTGTCCTCTCATCCCATCCATTTTGCTGCAGGTGACAAATTCATTCTTTGTGGCTAAACAATAGACCTTTGCAATGTATGATCCACATTTTATTTACTAATGTGCAGATAGACTCTTTGGCCAACTCCATATCTTACTTGTTGTGAGCAGTGCTATTGCTCCTGAATTCCAGTTTTCTTTTTGACTTTTTTCCCTTTCCAGCAGAAGCTTCTCTTACAAGAGTCCTTGGGTGAGAGTCAGCTAGCTTTCTCAGGCTTAATGTATAGAGGTATTTAATAAATATTTAATAAATTATATTTAAATTTATTTATATCACCTTTCATCTTGAACAGTTACTTAACTGGAGTTAGAGTTCTATCCTGTCTGTGTTCCTCCAAAACACTTTGGAAGCAGTTTCTATCTTCGCCTGATGCTTGTTGTTTTCAAGGCGAAAGTTTGTGGTCTGTCTGAACATATGACTTCTCCTTCTCTATTATGTTTTCTTTCTATGTGGTCTTTCAGGAAGAACTCCTAATCTCTTTTCACTAAAACGTATCTGTGTTGAGAATTGATTTTATCTATATCATGACTCAGTATGATTTTTTGTTGTTGTTAAATCTTAGGTGTTTTCTTTGGTTTTGAGAAACTCTCATGCATTCCCTCTTCTGGGTTCTGGGTTCTGACTGTAACACACAGTCCCATCCTGTTTTTACCCTCCATGTCTCTCACTCTTGTACTGATCTCCTTGTCCTTCCGAGCTCTGAGGCTGTGTGCTGCTCTCTTTCCGTATTTCAGTCAGTTCATCTCCATTTCTCGTATTTCTCTTGGTTCCTTTCCAAGTACCATTGTAACCACTTCATAATCTGCTCTTGGGTTAATTTGTATCCTTTCTTTTTGCAATGGAAATATTACCTCAGAATCATTCTAAGATATGGTACTCCTTGTCTCATATGCCTTATACCTCACATTCATTATAGGATGATTGGCAGCGTTTTTTAAAAGACACCGTTTAATTTTTGTTACCAAGTTAAAACTGTTTTTTTGTTTGTTTGGGTTTGGTTTTTAATCTGCCACAAGGAAACTAGGCAGAGGTCCAGGTCCCCGTGAGTCTATGGCAATCAGGTTTATGGTCTAAGCCAGAACTGGAAAGGAGGATACCATTACCTGCAAGCCCACCACTGCAAGGCCTTAGTCATAGGCTGGCCTAGTTGCACTATGTATGACCTCCATAGCCACGCCTGGACCCACACCTGCTGTTGCTGATATTGTGAAATTCCTAATAAGTTTTAACTTTCTCATTTTGAACCAGGCCTTGGCAATTATGTAGCTCGTCCTATACTAGGGGAAGTCTGGAGGAGACAGGAGGAGGAAACAGAAGAAAAACTGAGTTGTGTTGATACCACAGCATTGTGGGTAGAAGGGATACAAAAGCATGAGAGACCCTTGGTGAGGCTTGTGTGTTGTACCTCTCCTGTCAGAGGAAGAAAGTATTTTGTATGGATTAAGAAGAACATGGAAGGGGATATCCTTCAGTTTTGTGGAACAATTTGGATTCTTTTCTTTTTTTTTTTTTGAGATGGGGTTTCTCTGTATTGTTTTGGAGGCTGTCCTGGAACTTGCTCTGTACATCAGGCTGGCCTCAAACTCACAGTGATCTGCCTGCCTCTGCCTCCCGAGTACTGGGATTAAAGGCGTGCACCACCAATGCCCGGCCAATTTGGATTCTTGAAGAGGAATTTGGTCTCTTTTCCACCACAAGCAGAGCATAAAAAATGTGACAAACGCTTAAAACAGAACATTTACTTTTCAAAGAGATACAGAACATGAGGACTTTAAACTTACACTGTACTCAAGTAAATGAAACATGTAAAAAAAGTGTCTATTAATTTTCATCAATAGTTCCCATTCGTATACAGGCAGATGAAAAACTATAATTCTAAGTCAAATCCAATGAACTTGGCCTCATGTAAACAGTTGCCTTAAGTTTGATTCTCACCCTTTTGATTTAGAGGAGCCCAGTTCTTCACATCTCTCCTGTGTGCTCCAAGGTGATGTGTGAGTGCGAGAAGGATACAGCAATATGGCCATGTGGTGACTGATGAAGGCAGGGGCTTTCCCATTCTCACAGGGCTCTAGGAGGGCATCTGGGTCCCCATTAACTTCTACTGTAGTGGAAATCTGTGGTTGCCTGGTGCACTTATTGCTCTGGTATACACTTGTCATTATGCTGCAATGGACTGGGTATCTCCGAGATGGTATAGATTGCTACCTGAATCTCAGTTTAGTCTAAGCTGCCCCATGGCTCCTCAGTAGCCCCCTCCTCATTCTCTAGAACACCAGGACTGCCCTTGCAGCTTCCGGGGCAGAGGACCTTGTTCTTGCCAATACAGGCCCAATAAAAAGAATATGGACTCCATCTCCTCTGTCTTCCAGATAAATCTAAGGCTAGTAACCAGCACATGAGGGCTCTGTGATATCACATTGTGTCCCCATAATGGGTTGTTTATGTCTTCCATTCTGGAACTTCATAGTGGATTCTCCATTTTTCTTTTCAAATACAATTTTAAATATGCTGCCTCCCTTTACTTTATTCAACATTTCTCAATGTTTAAAAATGATCCTGTTCTTCATTTTGTCTTAAAGATCTGGAATCTAAATTCTGCTAGTAACATACACTAAAACCCTGTTTCCCAGGGATTAACACTAGTTACTCAGTCCTTTATTGGAAATGAGAGACTGACTCCTAGAGAGCCGCTCTCCTTTCCTTCACTGTCTAGCTGTGTGGACTGAGGAAAAATGCTGGAAGAGATGCTGGCAGCCATCTTGGATTATGACCACAAAGATGAAGAACCTTGGTCCTTGATGACACTTTGAAAGCCCCCTATTGGCCCTAGATGGCCTACTTCTGAACTGTTAAGATGCGAAAAGTCCATTTTGGCTTGTATTAGTTTGCTGTCACTGTAGCCAGGCACCCTTAAGAGAAAGAACTTTACCTCAGCTCATGGTTCCAGAGGTTTGAGTCATGGTCTGCTATCTCATTGCACTTGAGCCTGTGGTGCAGGAGAGCACCTCAATGGGAGCACATGGCTGAAGAAACTGCCTGTCTCATGGCAGTCAGAAGGCAGAGAGATAAGGGACTAGGTTCCATTAGCCCTTTCCAATGCATGTTCCTAATCCCCCAACTTGTTTCTCTTAGCCCTACCTCCTGAGGTCCACTCTCAGTAGTGCTGCAGGCTGAGGCCAAGACTCTTAACACAGAGCCTTCAGCTATACTCCAGAAGCAAACTATAGCACTGTTCTATGATTACCTGGACCTCTGTTTTTAATATTTATTTTTTTATTTTATGTTTATACTTATGGGTGGGTGTTTTGCCTCTGTATGTATGCAAGTATGTATGCAACTATGTTTGCGTGGACAATATTGTGGGCTCACCCCTACAAGTACCCACATGCATGCAAGTACCCTAGAGGCCAGAAGAGGGCATCACTTTTCCTGGAATGGAAGTTAGAGATGGTTGTGAGCCACTGTATGGGTGCTGGGAATCAAACCCAAGCCCTATTGGAAGAGCAGATAGGGCTCTTAATCCCTGAGCCATTGTCCCAGTTCCCTGAAAATTTGCTTATTTGTTTTTAAACAAAAAAAGTGTTTTAAATTGACAGACAAAATTGCATTTATCATGTGAAGCACAATGTTTAAAATGCATATATTGTGAAACAGCTAAATCTGCAGACATTATCCCCAGAGTTATAACCTTTGTAGTAAGACTGTTTAAAATATGTTGTCTTAGAGTGCTTGGGGCATGGTTTCCATGTTACACAATAGAGCTTTCTAACTTATTCCTGCTTTCCAGCTGAAAATTTGTATTCTTCAGTCAACATTACTTTCTTTTGTATATGCAGATGAACCAGTTTTTTTGACAGGTACTTAGACTGGTGTTAATTGTTGCTTTGATTAGCTATGCTGCACTTAACGTTGTTGTTCAAACATCTCTGCTCATTTGCCTGAGAGTTTCTGTTGTTGTTTTCAGAAAAGGTCCCACTCAGTAGCCCTGACTGTTCTGGAACTTTCTCTGCAGTCCAGGCTGGCCTCAAACTCAAGATCTATCTGCCTCTGCCTCCTCAGGACTAGGATTAAAGGTATGTGCCACAATGCCCAGCTTTTTGTTTTGTCTTATTTTTTTGTTTGTTTGCTTTTCTCTCTTTTCCCCCCAGAACTCTAGACTATCTTTAGGGAATGATAAAAGATTTGGGAACATTTTACATTATTTTTTGAAATATTTTCCTTTATTTTGGAATGTGTCCTCTGAGAAGATCCTTCAGAGTGATAAGCACTGGAGGTAAGACTGCATGTCCCAAATGTGCTTAATACTCTACTCAGTGGGTCCTGCTACTAGAATGTCTAATGAGCCACGCTGAAATTTAATTAAAGACAAAACCTACAAATAGCTATGTTTAAGCTTGCCAGGAAGTTATTCTCAAGACTTTCATTAGCACTAAGCTGTAAGTACACCAAAGCACACACCCAAAACCTCCTACAAAGTTGATTCCTTTACCTGATTTTCATGGAGTCCATATTACCTGAGAGATGACTCCTGTTAGTGGATGGTGTAGAACCACACTTTAGCACACACAAAAGTCCACTGAAAGCCCATGCGGAAGTGTGGATTCTTGTGTTCCACTTTATGTGTAATTTGCATACACACCATGTTTACATTTCTGACTCAGTCAGTCTGACTGAAGTTGGACCCAGGAATGTAGCATGAATAATATAAATCCAGGAACAGATATTGGGGTTCAAGATGAAGATCAGTAAAGCAAAGCAGTCAAGCTACCAGCGAGCTCTCACCTCTACTAAGGCTTGGGAAATCCTGCCCTCAGCATGGCTGGAGACTAACTGCCTAAGACTGAATGCCTCAGACTGAATACTGAATTGTCAGCTCTGAGTTCCTGCTCCTGTCTTATATACCTCTCTAGTTCTGGGATTAAAGGTGGGAGCTCTGTTTCTCTTTTAGACTGATTCACTCTCATGTAGCCGTGGGTGGTCTTGAACTCATAGAGATCCACCTGCCTCTGTCTCCTGAGTCCTGGGATTAAAGATGTGTGCTACCACTGCCTGGCCTCTATGGTTGTGCTAGCTTTGCATTCTGATCTCTGGGCAAGCTTTATTAGATCATAAACAACATATCACCACACAGGAATGTGCTTCCTTCCAGGTATGAGATTTCACCCATATACTTTAAAGACTTTTTCAACCATGGCAGGAAACCCCTTCCATTAGTAAACCTTGCTGCCTTCATGCTTACTAGTAGCACCTGAGGAGCTGACCAAGAATGGGCATGAAGTTACAGCAGGGACAGTCGATTCTGCATCGTTCCATCAGTAGACTGACATCTTGTGATTGTGGATGTAAAGCGATGACCGCCTTTATGAATAATGGATATGATATTTTAGGGATTATTTAATCTATTCTTTATTCTCTTTAAATCAAGATGCCATATGGCTCCCCATCCTTTTAATCAATGAATTTCAATGCTTCAGGGGCAGGACAGTCACTGGCTGGAACACCAAAGTCATTGCTCAGCTTTGACTGTCAAATGAAGCTTTTTATGTATCATATCCCCAGGGGAGAGAGCTGTTGAAAGCCAGGCTGCATCAAGAGAGAGAAAGAATTTCTAAATTTCCAACGCTCCCTTTATATATCATTCATTTCTAACCTTATTGGATTCTTATTAGAAAATGAAGCCTGTAAAAGCTCCACTCTTTATATTTTTTGAGCTCTTTTTGCAGCTGAGAACAAGATGCATTCATGTTTGTGTCTTTCCTTCCCTGAATGTCAAGTTCTCTAACTATTAAAACAAGGAAGCTTGTTGTAATATCCAGATCTTCTGTGTCTGTATTTATTTTCTGCCTTCTACATCTCACTGCTTTGAAATATCTTAGACTCCTTTGAATTTTATTCATTCTTTTAGGATATTGAATATTCTTTTTGAATTTGAATTTCATTTTATCAAAGCAATATTCTTTTGTAGTTAAATTGTTCTGTGATGCTTAAAAAAACAAGAAAAAACAAAACATGCCACCCTGAAATACCAACTACACAGTTTTCTGTCCCATGTCTTCATTTCTTCAAGTCCTTACTCCCCGGGACACCTACATTAATCTCTTTCTGCTTTATGTTTTTGGTGGTACCTCCATATTTTAAAATTTCATATAACTTTGACTTTCAAAACATAAGTGTTATTATTGAACATATCATTTGATGAATGACTTTGGAAAGAAAATGAAATAAATATAAACCATATTAGGAGTTTTATTCTGAAGATGAGGCAGAAAGTGAAGTGGCATATGAACAGGAACGGAAACATGATGTAGGTCCAAGGTAGGAAAGGCATTTGAGGATGCTAAATTTAAAAGGCATCGGTGGAACTAGTGAGAGTTGTGCCAAGGTTCCGGTGCTGTCCTTAGAGAATGGATTACTGTGTGCAGCAATGAGAGGGAAAGGAGCATAGATAGACACGAATGTTGCTCAGGGCACTGCAGAAACTCGTGGAAGCCTCCTGCCAGTGTATGTCCACTAACAAGTTGGCTGGTCTTAGAATGAATGTGTCTGATGAACCGGATGAAACCAAGAACGAATGAAGAAGGGTTTGAAGGGGAAAAAGAAGAAGGTGTGAAGTAAGTCATGGTGGGCAGTGGGACCTGTGCTGCCCTGAAGACCTGTGGGACTCACTGAGCTTGAGGAGAATACAGGACAATTCTTACGGTTGTGTTTTTGTTCAATCACGTCGCTCTGTGCTTATGCCAGTTTGGGTGAGGAGGGCTGGACATATTGAAACTCAAGTATAGCCACATGAGAACAAGTTTATGGTCTAAGATTGATGGTCCTCATCCAGGCTTCCTTGGGAGGAGGTTGGGAAAACTCTTAAGTGTGGGTGTTTCCAAAGGGATAAGTTGGAAATGACTAAAATGGATGAAGGTGGTGAGTAAAGACAATCTTACCCCAGAGTGCATTGCATGTGTCTGTAGGGCAGAGGATGCCAGGACCAGTCAGAGGTTACCCCAGATAACCAGCTCCAGCTGGGGGGCTAGCTTGGGTTCCAAATCTTCAGATGGGCTCTGGCCCTTATGCCACCAGGTTCAAGTGTCTAAAGGGAAGAATTAGTCTAACTGCCCCACCGGGATCAACAGTAAGGATGTGAATATCAGCAGACTCCTTCTGTCACTCTTATTATCCTGCCATCAGAAACACATAGACCCAGGGACAGCTTGATAAGGAAAAGGAAGAGGATGTATCTTGAAAGATGAGAATTTATCCCAAAGACACTGGAGACAAAGAAAATTCTATCAGCTAGCCCTTAACTGGGCAGCTGAAGCCTTCCCCTAGATACCCCCCTCACTTCTACTGAGCTCAGAAGCCAGATGAGGGCCAGCCACATGGCTCCGTGGGTAAAGGTGCTTGCCTCTAAGCCCAGAGACCTGACCGAGTTCAGTCCCTTGGTCCTGCATGATGAAAGTTAAGAACCAACTTCTGAAAGTTATCCTTCCACTTACACACAAACACACACACACACACACACACACACACACACACACACACACACTAAAAAAAAGTCATGATACCAGACATGGGAAACAAAGGAAAGAGACTTTTTCTCAATTCATTTGTAATTTATAAATTTCTACCTGAGAACAGACATTTTGGATTACTCAGAGGCTTAGAAGGCACACACTTCTTCTGGTGATATTTACAATCTGGTCATATAAGCAAAAGAGAATAGGTTCAGACATTATAGAGAAATACCAGCCTCTTGCTAATCTTACTCAGGAGGATATTATGACATCACTAACAAGTAAGAAGAAGGGCCACTTATGACAACTGGCATTTAGTGTGGCCCTGAATCTTTGTGAGTTGACTATGGCCAATACAGATGTCTGTTTCTAAGTCCACTCTAGAGAACGGGCACCAAAAAAAGCTCCCCTTTGTGTTGAATTTCTTTGATTGTTTTGGGTTTTTTGTTTGGTGTTTTTGAGACAAGGTCTCACTATGTGTACCTGTTGGCTGGCCTGAAACTCACTATGTACACCAGGCTGGCATTGAGTTTATAGAGAACTGCTTGCTCTGCCTCCCTGATGCTGGGATTAAAAGCTTGCACTAACACACTGACATTTCTTCATTTTTGTTTGTTTGTTTTTGTTTTTTGAGACAGGGTTTCTCTGTGTAGCCTTGGCTGGCCTAAAAATCACTCTGTATACCTAGCTTGCCTCAAACTCACAGAGATCTGCCTGCCTCTGCCTCTGCCTCTGCCTCTGCCTCTGCCTCTCTGCCTCTGCCTCTGCCTCTCTGCCTCTGCCTCTGCCTCTGCCTCTGCCTCTGCCTCTGCCTCTGCCTCTGCCTCTGCCTCTCTGCCTCTGCCTCCCGAGTGCTGGGGTTACAGGTGTCTGCCACCACTACCTGGCCATGTCTTGTGTTTAGATGAAACTCTTATGGCTTTCTGGAGAGTCGATGAACTGAGGGCTCTGCCATTTCTTGCTTCTGATTAGGTGCATCAGGGATCCTCTACCCATCAGCTCTTGACCTACAACTAGATGTCACTGAAGCCTGGATTCTCAGGACCTGTGGGTCAATGGCACTGTAGATGCTAGACGACTTTCACCGCTACTGGCCATGCCTTGTGTTTAGATGAAACTTTTTATGGCTTTCTGGGGAGTTGATGAATTGAGGGGCTTTCCAATTTCTTGCTTTGATTAGGTGCATCAGGGATCCACTACCCATCAGCTCTTGACCTACAACTAGATGTCACTGAAGCCTGGATTCTCAGGACCTGTGGGTCAATGGCACTGTAGATGCTAGACGATTTTCACCGTTATTCAACACAGCCCAAAGATCACCACAGCCCAGCAGACTCCTGCCTGCTCAAACAGGGGAAATGGGGAGACATAGCACAGTGGCTTTGCCATTGTCCCGTGCAATGAGACAAGAAGAGCATTGAGGGCTATTCCCCACGGAATGAAGATGACAGTATTTGAAAAACAGGGACAGCCAGAAGCATATTAAGTCACATTTCCATTTTACTAGGAGTTCAGCAGGGCAGGTGGTGCCACCTTAGACTAGAGTCAGGTGGTGTCTGGCTTGAACAGTCATCATTCCTGGTGTCTTAGTCTACTGGAGCAGTTACAAGACAAAATACTGTCGGTGGAGCAGCTTATGAACAGTGGGGGTCTATGTCTTGGGGATGGGTTGAAGGTCAAGGTGCTAGTAGACTGGGTGCCAGGTATAGACTTACTTTCTGGCATACATGAAGTGTCTTCCTGTTCTATTCTCACATGGCAGAAGGGGCATGGGACCTGCCTTTAACAAGAGTACCCATCTCTTCTGACTTAATAGTTCCCCCAAGGTCCAAGTGATTCCACATGAGGGTTGAGGTCGCAACATAGAAGCCCTAAACATTCAGACCATAGCTCTGAAACTTCTCCCCCAATTCATTCCTTCTAAGTTACAATAAGAAGAGAGTATAGATTTAAAGCAACAACTATTTGCTACATGTCCACAAAATGGTTGCTATTTTCAACATAAATGATGAAACTACCAATAGTCCTCACTAGTAGTTTCCAACTTTGTTCTCAAAAGTCTATGGTTAAAATGAAAAAAATGTGAGTTAGATGGACAGTTTTTGAATAGACTATGTGTCAGAATATCCTGCAGGACTTGTTAAACATACACACCCTGGTTTCAGACACTTGTGTAGATATTAAGGTCTATTGGTGATGCAGACATATAAACGGATGGACCTTGGCCTTGGATGCCCAGACCACAGCTGGAGTCAATCAGATCAGAATTTCTGCTTGGGTAGGTCCTGCTGGCTAAAGATCTCAACCTGGGATTCTAACATGCTCCTAAGGTTGGGCCCTCCAGTTGGTACTATCATCTAAAGTGCTTATATGAGCCGGGCGGTGGTGGTGCACACCTTTAATCCCAGCACTCGGGAGGCAGAGGCAGGCGGATCTCTGTGAGTTCGAGACCAGCCTGGTCTACTGAGCAAGTTCCAGGACATGGTCCAAAAAACAATACAGAGAAACCCTGTCTCGAAAAACCAAATAAATAAATAAGCTTATCAAAAACCCCAGTACCCAGTCCCCATTGACGTCATTCTGAATCAAGTTCTCATTGCATGAGGCCCAGAAATGTGTATCCTAGAAAAACCCACAGGTGCTCAGGTGCAGACAATTTTGAGAAATGCAGTTCTAGATTAATAATTCCCAAATTTGGTTACATGCTGGAGTCACGTGGGATAATTTTTAAAGTACTGACAGCCTGGCCCCCGGCTGCTCTGATTGAGCTGGAATGGTATGTGGCCTGCTGGTCATTTCTTAAGGTCTCCAATAATGTACACAGCTTGAGAACCGCAGGCACCCAGGCCTGTGGCATCATCAGCACATCCTGGAAAGTTGCTGAAATGCAGATTCCTAGGCTACACCCTAGGCCTGCTGGAACAGGGTCCCTGGAGGTGAAAGCCAACAATCTTTTGTCTTAACAAGCCCTCAAGGGCATTCTGAGCCTAAGGACTGAGAACCAGGGGATTCAACCTTGCTCATTAGCACTAATCAATGAGAAAGGATTAATGGATCCCATTAGCTGGTTGACACTTCAGTCAAGGGGCTGAGTTCAGGTAATTTCAGAGGAGCCACTGGGGAAATGATGGTAAGATGTTAGAGCCCCAGTGCAAGCCCAGTCTCGAGTTGTGTGTAGTGTTATGTATGAGGACATGAGAGCTCCGAGGTCCACCACTCATGCATAGCCTCTACCGAAAGAGTCCCAAACGTTCACTAACTAGAAAAACAAGCCAAGTGCATTTGACAGCCATTCCCTAGGTTTTGGAGAATTGAATGTTAGTGACTATTGGTGAGGTCCTGTTAAAATTCAGCTTCCTGTGCCAGACACCAGCAGATTCTGCTTCTTTGAATATGGGGTGGGCACCAGGGCAAAGCATTTTAAACAAGCACCATGCTACTGTGAGTTAAGTGGTGGGCAAAGCAATCGGAAAACAAACAACAAAAATCCCATGGCTTTATGGGTTTGTTGCCTCAAGTTCTGTGGGAGGAGCTTGGAAGTCCTTCAGATTTCAGCCTGCTTTAGCAGCAAAAAGGTCTGAGGTCCTCTCCTCCATCAGTATGTATCAAGCCCCAGTCATGTGTGTAAAGTCACTTGGCAGGGCTCAGCCTCTCTATCCGGTTCTGAAGCATGGCTTTGGTGCCAGGGAGAAGGATCTTTTGTCTTGGCTTTTTCGCATTCCCTTGTTGCATTGATGTCTGGCTTTGAGACTGCACTGTGGCAACCTCGTTCTGCCTTAGGAAGCTTTGCTGTAATAAAAAGTCCAATTTGCTTCACCTGACCCTGAGTAGGAAATTATGGGACCACTAGAACCAAAAAGGTACCTTTCCTGATGAAGTCCAAAACGCTACACATATTTGGCCTCTAGGCGGAGCTAGCCTTCAGGAAAACAAGGCTGTTTATGTAACAGATTGGCAGTTCAAGCGGCTGTATAAATGTCATTCTTTAAAAATAAAGAAGAAATCTCAGTTAACTCAAACAGGAGCAAATTAAAAAGTAGAGCGAAACATCTATTTCACGAACACAATTCATCCGCTGTCTCTGGTACTTCAAATTGATACCTTTTCTCCAAATGATAACTGGCACCCTCCCACTGGCTTTAGCTGCACAGTGACAAAACACCAAATCAATCCACTCACTTCAGTAAAGAAGAAAATTCCAGTCAGTTAGAAACGGCTTCATGTGCCTCATACACCTGGAGACAGAATGATTTCTGAGCCACCAAATACAAAAGCCAAGCCACTAAACCATGACTGAGATGTTGAGTTTATCCCCAAAATGTATTTAGGAAGTTTTGTATTGAGACCTTCCACTGTCTTAAGCTTGATTCTCTCTCCTTGTGAACTCACCAAGAGAGTCCTTGAAATACCAATTTTCAACAGTCTTAAGGGGATATCTATAACACATAGAGCCTTCTTGTCGCAAGGGCTTTGTGTCCAGTCTGAGATCGCAATGTTGGCTTCAAAATGGAATCACACGGGGCTTTGGAAAAATCCTACACCAATTAAGTAAGGATCCAGAGGTAGACTCCTGGATGCAGATTCTGAGCCTTCACTGTTGTTGTCCAAAACACCTTCAGTAGTATAAAAATAAGGGTTTTTAAGTGTTCTTTCATTTTTGAAACGGAGTCTCTCTATACTGTTGCCCTGGCTATCCTGGAACTCACTATGTAGACCAGGCTGGCCTCCAACTTACAGAGATCTGTCTGCCTCTGCCTCCCAAGTGCTGGAAAAGGGTGTACATTATGAAACTGTATGGCTTCTGCCTAAATATGAGATTGGTGGCTCATTTCCTCCTGTCACAGCTTCCCCCAGGCTCAGATCTTGTCTCAGAGACTCAGAACAGCTGGCAAGGTTCCCACCACCTTTGTCCAGCTCTTCCTTCTTGGTGTCTACTCCAGCCACCACGCTGACTAATCCCTAATGGGCCAACCTCAGTCACTTACTCCCTTCAGATTTGGACTTGCCCGAAATCCAACAATGGCCACATCTGTGGGGACCACATCTATGGGCCACAAGTATGGGGACTTCCTACACAGCTACAAATGCGATCAATATGAATGATACTTCATAAAATGCTCCAATTACTGGGTCAAAGGTTAATCAAGTAGTAGAGTGCTTGCCTAGTGTCTTAGTTACAGTATGAAACTGCATGGCTCCTGCTATGACAAAAGTTATGCGACCAAAGCAACTTATAAGAGAAAGCATTTTATTAGGGGCTCATGGTTCCAGAGGGTCAGAGTTCATGACCAGTATGGAGAGGAGCATGGCAGCGAACAGACAGGCATGGTGTTGGAGAAGTAGCTGAGACCTTACTTCATACTCACCGGCATGAGGCAGAGAGAAAGCTAACTGGAATGACGTGGACAAGTCAAATCTCAAAGCCTGCCTCCAGTGACACACCTCCAAGTCCACACTTCCCAATCCGTCATAAAGTTTCACTGACTGGCGGCCAAGATTACAAATAGATGAGCCTATGGAGACCATTCTCATTCAAACCACCACACCTAGAATGCACAAGTCCCTGGGTTCTGTTCTCAGCACTGCAGGTAGAGGAAAGGGGCCCCTGGAGAAAGATCTGGAAAGCTGTGTCATATTGAGCTAAGTTTGGGGACACCGATTGGGTCTATTACCTCCAATATGAATCAGTAACAGAGTCTCATGGATGTGACTTTCCCAAGGTCACTCAGTTAGCAAAGAGCGAGGAGCCACGATTAGAATCCAGTGTTACGAGACTCAGGAAAAGAGGTCACACTGGGGATAACCAGCTTTTATGTTTCAAAAAAAATAATTAAAAAAAACCCTCAGATGTTAACTAGACAAACAAAAATCCCCAAAATCTTCCTTCCTTGTTTTTGTCACCTGTTTTGTTACAACAACAAGAAAGTAACTAATACAATCTCCCATGAATCTCCTTGCTCTCTCACTAGCTGGATAGTGGAGAAATAGCCAGCTTCCCAGGGAAGGGGCACCTGGGTCCTAGCTCCCACTGAAGCACACGTTCCATCTGATCTGTGGTTTGGGACAGGTATTTTCCTCTTCTCTGAGCTTTGGCTTCCGTATTTTTCCAATGAGGTGATACTTGGCTCACAGTGGCAATGAAGATGGTGGAACAATTTATAAAAGGAAGAACATATTCCGGGCAATGGTGGCACACACCTTTAATCCCAACACTTGGGAGGCAGAGACAGACAGATCTCTGTGAGTTCGAGACCAGCCTGGTCTACAAGAGCTAGTTCCAGGACAGCCTCCAAAGGCACAGAGAAACCCTGTCTCGAAAAACAAAACAAAACAAAAAAAGAAACAACAAAAAAATGAGAACATACTATAAGAGGTATAGAACATATCAAGTAAACACTCAACACTGGTCGCTACAGCTGCCGCTATTATTGTCAAGCAGTCAGCATTGTCTGACTTTGTGACATTGTAGAAAGAGAACCAGAATGATGGGCCTAGAGAGTGTTAACATGTTACTTTAGTTTGGTCTAAACAAGCTTATCAGAGAAAATACCTGGAGGAGTTTTTCATTAATATATTTTTTCCGAGTATAATGGAAGTATATATCATTCCAGACAATGTCTACATGGCAGTGGAGACTGATTCTACATTCACATGAGATGAGATGCTGTTTGGAGACCCATGTCATCTATGTCACTTATGAATAACAGACACTAGGGAACTCTGAGGCACACAGTGACTCATTCATGATCCCAGTCCCACATCTCCTGACCTACATATGCAAAGCCACCATTCTCTGCTTGCTCTTCTCCATTATCTGCTAGTAAGTAAATTCTCCAATCAGCAAAATTTACCATCAGTCGTCATAGATATGTTTTACTCCTTGAGTTTCTTGGATCTGGCTGGGATGAGGGGACGGATTGCCACATTCTCTTAAATCTTGTTCTGGTGGGTAAGGGACTGAAGGGTTTCCTAAAGAGTCAGGTCCCAAAGACAGGGAAAATGGACTCCAGACATTTAGGTTAAGCTAAAACTTAAGGCAGTGGTTCTTCACATTCCTAATGCTGCAACTTTTGAATACAGTTCCTCATTCTGTGATGACTTCCAACCATAAAAGTATTTTGTTGGTGCTTTATTGCTATAATTTCACGACTGTTATAAAACAATATAAATATCTGACATGCAGGATATATGATATGCAAGGGCAGGTCAACTGCTGAAGGGAAGGTTGCAACCCACAGGCTGAGGACCACTTCCATAAGTGATACCAAAAGTGGCCCTTTCAGGTGCCAGGCCAGAGAGGGCACTGTGGTGAAATGCCAGACTGGGCAGGTGGTCAGGAATGAAACCAGAGCCACAACCTCTCTCATTTCTACCCCTCAAGCTTCATTTCCCTTTGCGGTACAGATGTTGACCATCACTACAGGTATTTCTTATGCTTCACATTTCTTTCACTAAAAAGCTGACCTAAGACACGCAGCAAGAGTGGGTGGAAAGGGCTCCTCTGCTGAGAACTGTTTTCGCTTTTAATTGTATGTTGAATGGAATGGGAGTGACCCCATAGCCAGCCCTGCTTTGGAAAGGGAGAAGCAGGAAAGCGCCATGGTCACACCCTCTCTTCCAGAGTTGTCTTCTGCAGCGTCTTTGTGTGTCGGAATAAATGCTGCCTCTTCTAAAGGTGTTGCCGTGGATGGAGGGAGCGAGAAAGTGACAGGGTGGGTGGGTGAATCAGTATGAAGACAGCAACTGGAGAGGCCTCATGCTCACTGGCTGGAACCACTGGCTGTTTCGCATTCACCTAGGTAACCTGTTGCCAGTAGGACAATGACTTCCCCATGACAACACCAGAGCAAGGTCCCTAGCATTATAAACAGGGCTAGCAAAGTCCACCCTCGGAGTGGGCCTGCTGCTTAATAAGCACACATCAGCACTCCAACTCCAAGGAGCAGAGGGCACTCCGCTGCTCCCCACCCTCTCCAGCACCTAGCTCCTTGACAACAGGACCTGTCTGCCTGCCCACACATCAGCTTTCGCTGTTGCTTGTACGGGGGTTCTCTGCTTCCTTTCTCCTTTGCCGTAGGACTCAATGACATGTCCACATGGCTTCCCGAGAAGCAGATTTCAAAGCCGCCCAGGGTTTAAACAATCCAGATGATAGTCCACTCTCCCCTTGACTCAGTAGAAAATAAAACCTGTAGAAAATAAAAACAAAATCATTTGTCATTTCTTAAAGCTCAGCCAACTGGCATGGAACACACTGCCCAGTCACATGGCTCTAACTGAGAGTCTCCGATTTAACTTCACCCCCTTCTTGAAATTACAAGACAAGCATATTGTGTGCCTTGTGAGAGACTCATGTTTGTCTCTAAGTACTTAAGACCCTAAAAAGCCCTCCCTCTCTCCCTCTCCTTGTTGAAGCCTTCACTTCAAGCATGGTGGCAACATCCCAGATGAGGTTTAAGGAACCCAAGAGATTCTCAATGCAAAATGATTTTACCTAGTGGGGCCTGCAACATCACTTTTGTTTTTTTTTTTTACAAAGCAGTGTTCAAAGAATTATAATATTTCCATTTATCTTGCTAGGACTTTAGCACTCAGATGTGACCCTCAGAATCAAATACATGGAACGGGAATGCCCCCTGTTCTCATCACTTCACATCTGTGTCTA
Source organism: Mesocricetus auratus (assembly GCF_017639785.1). NCBI lineage: Eukaryota > Metazoa > Chordata > Mammalia > Rodentia > Cricetidae > Mesocricetus > Mesocricetus auratus. The sequence continues at coordinate 95,598,311 of NW_024429184.1, forward strand.
CGCCAGCCTTTCTCAGTGATCCTAAGAGAGCTAGCAGCATAGCCGAAGGAGACAGTCTCAGCGCCAGGATGTCTGGGATACACTGGGTTAAGTCATGCCGAACAGACCTCTCTTCTGGACCATTGTTCTGCAGGCAAAACTGGAAAAGTAGCCCTCAGCAATGCAGAAACGCCACCAGGCAAGACTGTATACTCTGCCTGCCACTCTTAACTGTTCAGAAGCCTAGAAGTCTCACTCTCTTTCAAAACAGAGTATTAACTGTTGATTATTTTTAAGTTTACTTTTATTTTATGTGCATTGGTATTTGGCCTGCAAGTATGTTTGGGTGAGGGTGTCAGATCTTGGAGTTACACACAGTTGTAAGCTGTCAGGTGGGTATTAGGAATTGAACCCGGGTCCACTGGAAGAACAGCCAGTGTCCTTAACTACTGAACCATTCTCTACAGCCCTAAACTGAGGATTATTAAACAAATTAAAGTAAATATTTTGTACATGTTCATGCACTGGTGTGTGTGTGTGTGTGTGTGTGAGACTATGCATACACATGTGTGAGCCTGTGTGTAGGCTGAAGGTCAACCTCTAATGCTATTCTTTAGGAATCTTCTGCCTTTGTGTTTTGAGACGGGGTGTCCCAGTGGGCTCTGGGACTCACCGATTTGACGAGGCAGTGAGCTGCAGGGATCCACTTCCCTGGTGCTGGCATTATAAGGATTTGCCACTGGCTTGGTGTTTTGACGTGGGTTCTGGGGATCAAACTCAGATCCTCGTGCTAGCATGGCATGCACTTTATAAACTGAGCCATCTCCCCAACCTCTCAATTGCTTGTCTTGTAACAGGGCTTCATGGAGCTCAGGTCAGCCTTGAACGGCTGAACCTCCTGCTTCCACCTCCCAAGAGCTTTACAGGCTTTCACTACTATCTGTAACTTCAATAAAAAGTTTAAAGGTTCAGTTCTACAGCTGTAAAATTATAACAATAATAATACCTCTCAAGATTATTCTGAAGATTGAAGGAGATAGCTAAAATATTGTAATGGTTACAGACGCTTGAAGCTGTTTCCTTTTCATTGAAACATTCCCCAGATGGAGGGCGGAGGGAAGCTCAGAGCACTCAGGAAGCAAATAAAACCTGTAAGGACCAGGAAGTCCATGAAATTTACAAGCTAGGACCTGTAACTCTCCCTAGGTAGTGACTGAGCAGTAGCAATTGCTTACCAGCCAAGCTGTCTGTACCTCCCACTCTGGAACAGGCTTTTCTGTGATGCAAGCTTCTCAGAGCATCATCCACACTCTAGTAAAGTAACCTGTCACTCACACTCAAGTAACTACCCCAGAGAAGTCACTGGTTCCCTAAGTTAGACTTGGTTGAAATAATGTCCATGGAAGTTTGTTCCTCTTGCCCCAGGAAAAGTAACATGGCAGGGGGCATACACAATTGTAAACATTAGTGAGGAAACCAAATAACCGACAGTGACCCAGGAACCTTCTGCTAGCCCCAACAGGAACACATATTGATACTTCTGTATGTAAGGTCCAGAATAGGGATCTAATGTCTAGCATATCCTTCGATATATTTCCTGAAAAGATAGTATCTAGCTGTAAGGCAAACAGGAGTAACAGTCTCTAGCTGGGTTGCCTTGTGCTCAACTAAACCATTAGAGGGCTTCTTCCACAGAGAAGCTGAAATTAGTAATAGCTGTTGAGGAGGCTGGGAAAATGGCTCAGCAGTTAAGAGCACTGGCTGCTCTTCTAGAGGGCCTGGGATCAATTCCCAGCAACTACATGGCAGTTCACAACTGTCTGTAACTACAGTTCTCGGGGATCTGACACCTTTGCACCAATGCATATAAAATAAAGTTAAATAAATTATTAAAAAATAGGTGCTGAGAACCAGAGAGCTGTCTATGCCTCAGAACATCTGAATGGAGGAAGGAAAGATCCTGTTGATGACAGTGAGCTTTTTGCAAGGCATGTCAGTTCTGTGGTGCTGATTTGGGATATTTTCTTCCATTGTGAGAGTTCTGTTTTAAGATATTTAGACAAAATCAGGTGGGATTTCAGGATCTCAACCAGACTAATTAGGGGCAGTGTAGGACTCCAAAGAATATGTATGTTGGGCTGTTGACTTCGGACAATAGGATGCATTTTCTTGCAGTTCAACCCTTTAATATAGTTCCTCATGTTGTGGTGGCCCCCAACCATAAAATTATTTTCATTGCCACTGCACAATTGTAATTTTGCTACTATTATGAATCGTAATGTAAATATCTGTGTCTTCTGATGGTCTTAGGTGACCTCTGTGAAAGGGTCATTTGACCCCCCCCAAAATAGTTGTGACCCACAGGTTGAGAACCACCGTTCTATGGGGAGGCCTGAAGAGTTCTTTGTGTAAGTCATTCTCAGGACTCTGGACAGATGTTAATAGACGCTGAACATGCTGGCAGCCCTGAAATGCAGCATTGAAGGCTTTCCTGGGAGTGGACCACATGAGCAGAAGACCATATGTACAGGATGATATGAGCATTAGGAGGAACGGTGGGGAGCATGCAATAAACCAAGAAAAAGCTTCTGGCACAGTCACCTGCACCTGGAGACTTTCCTCTCCCTCTCTCCTCTGCTCAGATCATTTTGAAGTTCTAGGGTGAGGACATGATGCGGGTGGAATTTAACTTGGAGAGTTGATTGTTGATCACCCCCAATAAACCTTGAGAGAGGTGGGCCTCAGCCAGGAGACTCTTCTAGTCTGAGCTGGAGCGTGTCTTTTCCAGGTGCGTCAGCTGGTTTAAACCTCTTCCAGGCACCTGGTCTGGTCTCAGAATCTTCTTTGCAGCTGGGCTCTGACAGGGAGGGGACTAGTGAATCTACTCAGTTTCAGGGAGTTCTTGAAGCTCTTTTGTTGTTGTTGTTATTGTTTACCTGCCTGCTTAAGGAGCTCCCCGGCAGGATGGAATGTTTTCATCTCGGAGGAGACTGATAGCCATCACCTAGACTGTTGCTTGTGCACGGTGACAGGATGCGCATAGTGCTGGGCCTCCATTCACTCTGACAGTAGAGTGGGCATTGCCTCCTGGGGTTGTGTGGTTACACTGAGAAGGTCTTTATTCAGTGTGGCTAAAAGGCCATCCAGTGCCACAAGCAGAGAGCTGTCCAGAAAGAACAAGCAGGCCCGGCCTTACGGCCTGTCCTGTCTAGAGTGAGCCTGAAGCCCTCCTCCCGACAGGTGCCTCCTGCCTCAATACCCTCCCAAGTCTTTATCTTCACTGTAGCTAGGATCTACTCATTAATTGTGCTAAATACATGCATATTATTGCAGTTACCACTCTAACCTTTAAAAAATGATGAGTGTGCGTATGACTTTATGATGTTTGTGCACAGTGCCCACAAAGGCCAGAAGGGGACTTCAGGTCTAGGAACTGGAGTTACAGGCCATCTGATAATTGGTTCAGGGAACTGAACTTGTGTACTCTGGAAGAGCAGCGAGTGTCTTAATCACTGACCAACTCTCCAGCCCCACTCTAACCTCTTTGAAGTGCTCAGGACCACTGTGCATTCACGCTGCGGTACAGCCATCACCACCAGCTAGCTCCAGAACTTTCCATGGTTCTGAGACAAAACCCTCTGCCACCCCACTAATAATTGCCTCCTCCTCGCCACACTCTTCCAGGGATCAATATTATGACTTCATTTCTCCAAATTTTACTACTTGAGATATGTCCTCTCAGTGGAATCACACAGTATTTGTCTTACGGTGACTATTATTTCATGTAACACTGTCTTGAAGGCTCATTCCAGGTGTCAGAATTTCCCTTTTAAGGCTGAATAATATTCCATTGTATGGATATGTCATATTTTATGTATCCATTCACCCACCGAGGCATATTTGGGTTGCTTACACCTTAGTCACAATAGTGAACACCAGTGGGCAAACGTCTGGTAGCTTTGATTTCAATCCCATGCTATCAGTGTGAGGTCAAAGGCCATTTTTCCACTTGGTATAGTGGTATCATGAACTGAGCAATGGCTTCTTTCCCAGCAAGCATCTACAAACTCAACCACTTGGCCCCATGTTAGATATTCTCCATCCTGAGAAATCTGGCACGCACAGGACAATAAGTGGTCCCACTGGGTTTACACACCCAAGAGGTAAACAGGCTCTGCGTACCGAAAAGATTTATTTCAATTAATCAAAATTCAGAAGAGAGCAAGCTTGCTGTCGGGAAGATGCACTGGTTGCCTAGTACTGCAGTAATTGATTGTCAGCATCCTAGTGTTGTAACAGCGCATCCTCCTGCAGTTCTAGCAGCTCAGAGTCTAGCACCAGCTTTATTGAGTTCCAGTTAAAGGATCAGCAAGGATGGTTCCATCTGAGACTCTGAGGAGAGAATGCCTTCCTTGTTCCTTTTCTTCTAGTGCTTCTAGCCTCCTGCATTTATTCCAGGGTCCTCCTGCCCTTATTGGTTTGTGGCCCCTTCTTCAAAATTCAAATTATCAGCCTTGTCTTTACTGTCACTTTCACAATGGTTTTTTCCTCTGCTTTCTGCTTACACAGACCACTGAGTTTACATCAGGCCACCCAGAAAATTGATCATCCTCAAATCATATCTTTAGTTTAATCTACTTAACAAACAAACAAACAAACAAAAAACCTCTTTTGCCACATAAGGTAACATGATTGCAGATTCCAGGGGCGTATGTCTGGAGTGGGGTGCTATGCAAGGTTTTCTGCAGAAGCTGGCCTTGACAGCAGGCATCATAGGATAGGTGGATGGGGTGATATTTTAGGGAGCAGGTGAATGTGTGCTGTGTTTATCACAATCAGAGAGTAGGCAATAACAAAATAGGAATCAGGAGACAGGTGCCAGAGGTTGCTGCACACTTATGCTCTTCTCATGGTACCTCCTGGGGCAATCTGACATTTGCAAGTGTTTTCATCAGTGGCCAATATGTTGGTCCCTCTAATTTCATAAAAGTGCAGTGGCAAACACTGGTGTACACTCTGCACATCTGTGACGGATGCACTCCTCAGCCACATGGACCAAGCTCTCCAAAGTGCGGTGATGTCCAGCTCTAGCAACACACAGAGAGACAGCTTTTCACTCTGTTCCTCAGATGTCACATCACACAAAAAAATGACTTCCATAGTTGGCAAAGTAAAACCAAAGCATAGCATGTATGAAAAATATAACAAGAGTTGATTCTAAGCGGCAAGCGTCTCGATCACTTTTCTGTAAGGTGAAGACCGAAGAGGGTAGAGAGAGAGGCCGCCTTCTGATGAGAAGAAATCTGGGTGCTTTGCAGGGAAACAAAGAACCACAGAAGAAGGAAGAACAATGTGAAGATCAAGAAGGAGCCTGGGAAGATTGCTCAGTGGATAAGAGCGCTTGCTCTGCAAGCATGAAGACCAGAGTTCGAATCCCAGACCCCATGTAAAATGTTAGCTGTGGCTATGCACCTCTAGCACTGTGGAGAGCAGAGACTAGCGATTTCACCGATGGCTTCCAGTCTAGCTCTCAGTTCAGTGAGAGACCTTGTCTCAAGAGAGAAGGCCTGAGGTCCTCTCTGGCCTGCACATGTGTTTGAGAGGGTGAAGGTGCACCCCACTCACAGGTGCATATGCTACCCATGCACCAGACAGACACGTAGGTGTTTTGAGGGATGGGTGGGCAGAAATCCCGAGCACCTCTGAATGCCTAGCAGACAGCCAAGGGAAAGATGAACTGGATGAACTGGATGGTGTGTTGTTCCCCGAACCTTTGCTTCTTCCAAGTTTGCCCAAATGTTCTCTGCCCCAGCACATTTTCAGCCTTCTTGTCACCACTTTAGGGGATACTTTCCCCTTTAAGGTAAGTGGTTTTGAGGAGCTTGCCACTCACCAGGAACACAACAGCTCAAGAATAGGTCCTGTGACAATACCAAGGAGAAAAGTCTCTGGTTAGGTCTGCTTTTGGAGGCAGGAGGCCGCTGAGGCCGCAGCACTGTGGGAATGTCACAGCATCTAGCTTTTGGCTGGAGGAGTTACCAGCTGTGTGGCTTAAGCAATTTACTCCACATTTCTTAATTCTGTTCCCATATGGAAAATGGAGACAAAAATAGCGTCCTCTATATCAGGCTACTGCCAATGAACAAAGTGTCTGACATGTTACCCAACACACAGTAAGTCCTCAATGACGTCTAACTCCTACCAGGTGCATAAGGTTACAGGAGTACATCTTTAAGTGTTTAAGACAAGGTAGGAAAAATGCTAACTCGTGTTAAGCATTTTTTGGCACTTAAAACAAATCCCCCAAAGCCAAAACAAATCAAGTGACTTACAGAAAATGGTGCAAAGCAGATCAAGTGATTTACAGAAAATGGTGCTTACTGAGTCATTGGCAGGCATCCTGTTTTCTTGCATTCTTCTTAGTGATTTATGTGAATCCTGGAATATGTGTTCATATTGACCTCAGTCTCTTTATGAGAAGATATTTCAGAATTGAGATGTGCTGCCAAACATGTGTGTGTGTGTGTGTGTGTGTGTGTGTGTGTGTGTGTGCACTTCAGAAGGGACATCATACTAACCAGCATTCACACAGCAGGCTACCATTGGACTGTGTGAGAGCATCTCATTTCACAATGTATCAGCACACAGTCAGTCCATGGGGGTATGCAAGTCAGCTGTAATCATTAATCCCATTTTGCTGACAGAAACACTGAGGTTGAAAGGGAACACAGGAAATAAGAAGCAAAGCTCTGACTCCACACCCTCTGCCTTTAGGGAAGCCAGAGCCACTATGAAATGTTTGAAGACATCGGCACTCCCAGTCTACATAGCCAGTGAGTGTTGTCTTTCCTTGTAGTCACTCCTGGGTGCCCTTCTGCTATTTTGAAAGTATTACTTCTACACAAGCACTTCCAGGATGCTTTTCAAGTTCACTCTCTCTCTCCTTCCCTTCCCTCTCCTGTCTCTCTCACAGACTCACACATCTCCCCATGCACAAGCATGTTTGACTACTCTTGGTTCTCCCCACTGTCCCAAATAACTGTCTTACAAATCTATTTTGCTGGTGAGGCTTGAGATCCAAGTAAAATTAGAGTTTTTAATGATACATCCAAAAGGTTTTGAACCAGAATAACGGTGGGGGAATGGTTAAAACAGCACATAACTCCTTAGGGGACTGCTTTGAAGGCCATCCCATATTTGGGACATGAAAGTTCTTCTGTGTTTCTGCACACATGAGGATCTGGTCACTATCATTTGTGGTTTTAGGAAGTCAGTGTGCAATTCCCTTTCTTTCCCATCCGAGTTTGGCAACAGTTGATAAACGAGACTTGGAAAGGGGATAGGTGGAGATGGACAGATGACCTCTATTACTGATGAGCTCTCAGGAAAACCTGGTAGCTGTGGCCAAGAGATAACCACCAGCTAAAGCCCAACTCAGGGAGCAGTACTCACCAGTGCCAGGCTGCCCTCCCCGATTATCAACACTCAGCTCTACCCCCCCCCATCCTCTAGAGCAGAGACTGACTGGATTGGACAGATTGGTAGGTGAGAGAGGATTAGGAATGGGGAGGGCAGAGGACCTCAACAAAAAGAAAAGGGTAGAAGGGAAAGAGAATTGTGGGACTTCCTGGGGAGATGCAAACAAACACCTCTGTTACTGAGCTAAGACACTGTCTTGGTTAGGGTTTCCATTGCTGTGAAGAGACACCATGACCATGGCAACTCTTATAAAGGAAAACATTTACTTGGGGCGGCTCACTTACAGTTTCAGCAGTTCAGTCTTTTACCACCATGGTGGGGAGCATGGCATGCAAGCAGATATGGTGCTGGAGAGGTAGCTGAGAGTCCTGCATCATGCAAGCAACAAGAAATGATCTGACAGTCACACTGGGGAAAGCTTGAGCAAAAGAGACCTCAAAGCCCACCCCCACAGTGGCACACTTCCTCCACAAGGCCATATCTATTCTAATAAAGCCACACCTCCTAATAGTGCTACTCCCTTTGAGGGTCATTTCCTTTCAAATCGGCACAAAGACACTAATGAAAAAAACTAAGAGAAAGCTCTGTCCTTGGCTTAGTGAACCAGTGATGCTAATGAATGCTAATGAAGTTTGGGTGAGGGTTCACTTACCTGAGCATGGATGACTCAAAGGCTGCTGCATTGCTGAAAAGCCCCGGCATGGACAGCAACTCACAAAAGCTTTATCTTTGGAAGCAAATAGACAGGTTATGTCTTCTCCTCAGCAGTCCATACTACTTATATAGACTCTGTGGGGAGTGGGGTGGTGGTGGGGGTGGGGGTGTGAATCTTGTAAATTTCAGGAACCTGAGACTTGTGAGTTGTTTACTTTTAACATTTAAAGGGGTTTTCTTCCAGGACAGAGTGTTCAATTTAGAGGAAATTGCTACAAATTGGGTTTGGGAGTAGTGTTCTCATCTAGTGGAACTCTCTGGAGGCTGAGGCAGGACATTCATTAATTCCAGATCAGCCTGTAAAACTCTGTCTCAAAACAAACAAAAACCAGGATCAGCAAGATGGCTCAGCAGGTAAAGGCATTTGTTACCAAGCCTGACTACCTGGCCTGAGTTCAATACTTAGGATCCACAAGGTGGAAGGTGAGAAGGACTCCTACATGCACCCACAAAACCAATAAATAATCATAATGAAAATTGGGCTGAGAGATGGCACAGTGGTTATGAGCATTGACTTCCCTTCCAGAACATACAGATTCAAATCCCAGAAACCCTATAGAGGCTAACGATAGTCTATAATCCCAGTTCCAAGGAATCTGACACCCCGTGCTGGCCTCTACTGGCACTGTATGTATACAACACATACACATAAGTTAAAAATAAATATCTCTCTCTCTCTCTCTCTCTCTCTCTCTCTCTCTTTTGTTTTTTGAGACAGGGTTTCTCTATATTGTTTTGGAGGCTGTCCTCAAACTCACTCTGTAGACCAGGCTGGCCTCGAACTCACAAAGATCCACCTGCCTCTGTCTCCCGAATGCTGGGATTAAAGGTGTGTGCCACCCACACCCCAACACCCGGCCAAAAAGAAATATATCTTTAAAAATAAACAAATGTAATAAAAAAAAGTCAGGACAAGGAAACCACCCTAAACAAAGGACAACAAGAATGTTTACTTCTTCCTCCCTTAATACTCCCCCAATTTAATTTTGAAATCACCTCTCTTCCCAGGGAAAACTAAGCAATGCTAGGGAGGGGAAGATGTCAGACCTGGGAAAGCCAGGGTTGGTGGGAAGGAACTCCCACCTCATATTTCTGTTTAGCCTGAACACCATTTCCCCAAGGCTGGTGTGAGTCTCATATAACAAGAAGACACAGAAAGAGAGTCAATTCCCAGATCCACACAGTAGATGGTAATGAAAAGGAACCTAGGTCTGACAGCAAAGGCTGCCTATTTCCAACCACCAAGGATATGTGGTGGTTTGCAAATGAGCCTTGTGTCAGCCCCTGAGTCAACAGGTCCTTCTGCCTGGGGAAATCTGAACAGGCTTTTTGAGGAACAGAGCATTTGGCATGAGGTTTGGATAGGATTGAAAAGTTGATGGAAGGACTCTTTGGAAAGTGTGTGCATTCATGCATGTGTTTGTGCATGTGCACATGGGTATATGTGCGCACACACACACACAGAATTAGCAAAGGGAAGCTAAGAGAGTTGTGGGTTAGCATTGGGAACAGAAAGTTGCACAAAGCTGCTTTTTCTCAACTAGGGTTATACACACAGGAGTACGGAGGTCTGGTCTGCAATACTGCAGTAAGCCCCTTTCTCAATAAAGAATAGAAATGAACAGACAAAAGGCATTAGACCTAAGCAAGAATGCTTGAGCCTAGACAACTGAAAGAATAATGATGACACTGAAAATATTAGGTGTGCCAGGTATGGCGGAGCACACCTGTAACCCCAGCACTCACACTACAGAGGCAGAAGGCTCTCTGTGAGTTTGAAGCCAGCCTGGTCTACAAAGTCAGTTCTAGGCCAGCCAGAGCTAAACAATGACACCTTGCCTAAAACTAAAAAGCAATAGTATATATTAACTATATATATATATATATATATATAAACAGCAAGACTACTTTGACTGTCATTATCTTTAAGAATGTGTAATGAATATTCGTGTTATCTGCTTCACAGATAATCCAAGTTGATACCGTCTATTAATTTCTTGTTGCTTCTATTATCACACTGACTCAAACGCAAGAAGAAAATAAACATTACTTTTGAAGACTTAAAAAAATGAATGTAATGAAGTATAGTGCTTGACAGAGATAAGCATTTCTTTCTTTCATTGTACATCTGTTCCTTCATGCTTTCATGCAAGCAATAACTTCTATTGCTGTCTCATGATACCTTAGGAGCTAAGAAGATTTACTATCAACCAAGCATAGACATGATGCCTGCCCAGAGGAGCCCACAGTTAAGCAAGAAGCCAAAGCCTAAGCAAGACTTCCTGAACAGAACACCATAATTATAGGTTTAGCAATTAATAAATGGGACCTTATGAAACAGAAAAGTTTCTGTCAAACAAAGAACACCATAATTTGGACAAAATGACAGCCTACAGGATGGGAAAAGATTATTATTTTTTAGCCAACTACACATCAGAGGGCTAATATCTAAATTATATAAAGAACTAAAAAAAACTGGATATCAAGAAAACAAATAGGGGGTTGAGAGATGGCTTAGTGGTTATGAGCATTGGTGGCTCTTCCAGAGGAAGTGGGTTCAATTCCCAGAACCCACATGGCACCACACACATGCCTGTAACTCCAGTTCCAGAGAATCCAACACTCTCACACAGACATATATGCATGCAAAACACCAATGCACATAATTTTTTTAAAAAAACACTGAAAAAAGTAAAAAAATAACCCAATTAAAACTGGGGTGCAGTTCTAAATAGAGAATTCTCAAAAGATAAAACTCAAATAGCTGAGAAACACTTAAGGAAATGTTCAACACCCTTAGCCATCAGGATGCCTTTTTGTATTAAGTAAATGCAAAAATAAAAACTACTTTGAGATTTCATATTACACCTGTCAGAATGACTAAGATCAATAGGGCAAGTGACAGCTGATGCTGGCAAGTATGCAGAGTAAGAGGAACCCCCCTCCATTGCTGGCGGGAGTGCAAACAAGTACAGCCACTATGGAAACCAGTGTGGCAGTTACTAAGGAAGATGGGAATCACTTTACCTCTAGATCTAGCTATACTACTCTTGGGCATATACCAAAAGAATGCTTCACCCTGACATACAGAAACTTGCTCAACCATCTTCATTGCTGCTCTATTTATAATAGCCAGAAATTGGAAACAACCTAGATGTTCTTCAAGGGAGGACAAAGAAAATGGATGAAGAGAAAATGTGGTACATTTACACAATGGAGTATTTCTCAGCCATCGAAATCCTGAAATTTTCTGGTAAATGGATGGAACCAGAAAAAAAAATCATCCTGGGTGAGGTAACCCAGATTCAGAAAGATGAACACGGTATGTATATTGTATTTCCTTATATGTGGATATTAGCTGTGAAGTCAATTATAACCAAGCTACAATCCATAGAACCACAGGGGTTAGGTATAGAGCAAGTGAATGGGGGAGCAGGTAGATCTCCCTAGGAAAGGGACATAGAATAGATGTTACAGCTGGGTGGAGGTGAAGGGCTGGAATAGGCAGACCAAGTGGGGAGGAGAAAGGGAAAGGAGAAGGGACAGAAGATGGGAAAGAAATTTAAAATTAAGGACTATTTTCAGGGGTAGTATGGAAATCTGATGCAGTAGAAGCTTCCTAAAACGTATACACATATGAAGCTGATCGAAATGAAATCATCAAATAATGGGGGAGACAGAGCTCCAATGGGCCATCTTTTGTCACCAAATGAAGTTTCTATTACCAGTATTGTGTTTCATCTAATTGAGTTGTTGGCCAAAGGGGTACGTTGGGAATTCACAAACCACCCACCCATTGCCAAGACTGTGGGTTGCTTCCCACAAACTGGAAGCAAGTTCCCATTGCTAAAGACAACACCTACACATCGGACATGGAGAAATTGAGCTGGTGCCTACATAGAGCCTTCGCCCCTATGTGCTAGCATCTTTGGAATAGGAAGGTACTCTGCCCACTGCTAAAGGAGACATGTAAGCACCAACCCAGCACAAACTCTTCATCTACAATGGTGCTCTATCTGCAAGATAACATAGTGCAATGGTGACACATAGCTTGTATAACAATCAGTATCTGATTTGACTTCAGGCCTGCTCATGAGATGGAACCTATACCTGACAGGAACCATACCTGACACTGCTTGGGTGACCAAGAGCCAGAGACTAGATTGTCCAGGGACCTAGGGCAAAACCAAACACTACACTGCTAAAGCAACAGCAGCAGCAACAACAGAATCTTAACAGTAAAGTGACTCCTAGTGACATCGTTATGTACTCATAGATAAGTTCAGCAATTATCAGAGAGAAGCTTCCCAATACGGAAACAAATACAGAGATCCACAGTCAGACACGCAGAGAACAAAAGACCAGGGAACACTCAGCCCTGAATGGGATGTCTCCTTCAAAGCTGTCCCCTTAAGGTTCAGGGAACCCTGCAGAAGAGCAGACAGAGAGTGTAAGAGCCAGAGTGGATGGAGGACACCAAGAAAACAAGGTCCTTTACATGAATACAATTGATGCACATGCGAAGGAAGGCAGAGACAGAGACAGCATGCACAGGGCCTGCCTCCACAGGGCTGCACCAGATGTGGTCCTATGGCTGAAAGGAGAAGTGGACACATGTCCCTGTCCCTAACCCAGAAGCCATCTCTAATTGATAACTGCTTGAAAATGAAAATGTAGTTGCAGGGAGTCTCACTAGAGAAACAAACCACTCTTAAGGGTAGGCTGCATGCCCAGCAGTAGATGGGCAATAGAAAATGACTCAATGTCATCTTTGGAGGTTCCTGGTCTGCTAGTATCACATCAGGGCTTTTCCTTTCTTTTCTTTAGATTTTATCTTGTCTTATTTTAATATAATTTATGTATACATATATTTTTGTCTCTCTTTTTCTCTACAGGTTCTTTGTGTATAGATTATGGCTTCCTGTTTAGTGATCTTATGGGATTCTTGAGTGTATAAACATGTAGGTCTATGTTTCTTGTGTTTCTCTTGATCTCTTTTCCTTCTGCTTGTTTGTTGTATCCAATTTTGATGAGGTTGTTTTGTTTTGTCTTATTATATTTCATTTTATTATTATTCCTTAAAAAACTTTGTTTTTCAATGAGATAAAGGAGGTGAATTGGAACTGAAGGAGAGATGGGGAGGAGCTGTGAGGAACAGAGGGAGAAGAAACTGTATTTCAGTATATATATGTGAGACAAAAATCTACTTCAATAAAAGGGAAAGAAAGAACCGGGCGTTGGTGGCAAAACACCTTTAATCCTAGCACTTGGGAGGCAGAGGCAGGTAGATTTCTGTGAGTTCGAGGTTAGCCTGGTCTACAAAGCAAGTTCCAGGACAGTCAGTACTACACAGAGAAACCGTGTCTCAAAAACACCAAGAAGGAAAAAAAAAGGGAAAAGAAAGAAAACTAAGACATGTTATGAAATCCATTGTTACCCTGAGGACTGGGGATGTAGCTCAGCTGGCAGACTGCTTAGTATGCAGCATGCATGCAGATGTTGCTCTTAGCATGCAGATCCGGATTTGAGTTCCCTGTACCATATAACTCAGGTGTGTCGGTATACTTCCCTAATTCCAGAATGCAGGTGGAGGCAGGGTGGCCAAAAGCTTAAGGTGATCATGGGATACTCAGAAAATGTGAGGCTATCTAAGACTGTTTGGGGCATATATAAACAAAATTAAATAAATGAAAACATTTTTTTAAAAGTGAGACAAGTTACACAACCTTAAAGGAGAATAGATGAAGGGGTTAAATGAGTTGAGTTGTCTAGGGTAGCCAGATTGAGTTCTAATTTGATTGTTCTTTATCAGCTAGATGCGAGGAACCCACTTTTCTTGTAAACCCAGACAAGCGGAGGGAAAGCCACTTTGGTGGGAGGGGTGGCAGCATGAGGTGTGGCAGTGGTTTGCTGGATGCCTCAACAGGGATGGCGTGAATTGCTAGGAGAAAACCTTCCAGTCATCACTGCAGAAGAGAAGGGGTTTTCTTTTAAAAATTTAAAATAAGCTGAGATCAATCAAAGTTTAGTGTGGCTGGATTCCTCAAACACCTTCACTTCAGGAGTACAGCAGCCTCTCCCACCTAAAGCCTTGTCCAGGTGCCTGAGGCTGGGTCCAGGCTAATGCTGGCGAAAGGGTGTCCCCTGCTGGCCGGCCAAAGCCACATGTTTTTCTTCCAGAAAATTTGGTTAGGCTAGGAGCAGGTGACTAAGAAAGGCTGGGTTTGTGGTCCAGGGACAATGTCTGCAGGTGGTGTGTTTCACTGGGAAGCTCATAAAGGCATAGTAACACAAAATAAAGTGTTCCTCTTCTAGGGCGATCTCTCCTGGGAAAACCCTTTTTCCTTGATGGAAAATACAAACAATCAAACTGATATTTGACTGAAAGATGGAATCATGGATCCATCATGACACAGCTATGCTGTTAAGGGACAGGGGTGAAATTTAGGTATGCATTCCATTTTGAAAGGGCCTGAATCTGTTGGAAATTTCTTTAAAAACAGAGGTATATTCCACTTAAGAAAATTAAATTTCACTTTCTACCATATAAGTATGGAAAGTTGTATCATATATCTTTATATATGCATATATATTTCATATATGTGGAAGAGCATCAGCAGAGCTTTTAAATGCTGACTGAGGTGACATGCAGAGGAGCTATTAAGATGCTACAGTGAAGGACAAGGACAATGGAGTCTCCAGGACCCTGGAAGTCTCCTGGCAAATTGTTCCGTCCTGAGGTCCTCTTAGGTGACAAAGTCAGCAGTCATTTGTCCTCAATGCATTTGACATGTGTATTAGATGGATGGGCTTGGTTTGGGACACCAGACAATGGATCTGGGCACAAGATTTTAGGTGTGGCACAGGTTAATTCCTAAAGCAATTGAGATGTGGAATCTCTCTCTCCCTCTGTGCTCCTCTCCCCTCCTTCTAGGTGGAGTTGCACTTAATAGTTACACATCTTCATCGAGTCGGTGCTCTTTAGAATGGAAGCCCCAAAGGATGGGCAGGGAGAAGAAAGAGACTTTCCTCCACTGGCCTCTTGGGGAGCACTTCTGCTCTCAGCAGCACTTAATCCCCGGGGAATTCCATCTTTCTGAATCCTGGCAAACACATCTCTATGAGGCATAATCCTACACCAAGAAATCCCAGTGGATTCTTAGGTGTATTATAGGATTATCCATGGTGGAGTGAGAGGAAGTGATTGTAGCCGGATACAAAGAAATCCTACTAACATCAGCTACTGCCTGGGTACTGGATGTGGAGGAAGTGTCTTCCACAGTCATCTCCCCAGAGTCCTTCAAAGTTGGAGCAGCATATACCCATGAACTCCAGAGCCAATGAAAGCCAAGATCTGTACCCCATGCCCGGCTCAAGCCAGTGTTCCTCCCTGTGATGTCTGGGGTCTGTAATGGTGACTGAAGAAGCCGGTGGTGTAATTACCGTGGAGCTATTGAATATATGCAGCACCACAGCTTCCCTTTCTTCTTATATCCTGGGTATAGTTGACAGGCGACCCCCCCCTTCTTTCCTTTACTTCCTTCTTTTTTAAACAAAAGACCACACTGTTTCGGAAAAATTCTAGACTACCTTAGGGTCTGAGGATGTGGTAGACTGCTTGACTATCATGTGACAAACCCCATGTTCCATACCCAGAAACATAAAAAAAAACTTTGTCTAATCCTAGACTACCTTAAATAGGAAGGCAGTATTTAGCTACTGACTCAAAGTCCTGAGCGCACATGCATGTCACATAAATGTATCTGTCTTGCATAGAGTAGAGAGGGTGAACAAAGATTAGGGACGCTGAGGAAGCAGTGAGTGGCAGGTAGCGGCATAGTGTTAGGTCATGGAGCCTAGTGTAAACAGCATGGGGTTGGCAGTCTGAAGTTAGGACTTGGATTTTGGTTCTGCCATTAACAACTATAAGAATAGCTAACATCTGAGTGCTGACACGTGTCAACTACATTCCAGTCATGTCACCAGTGTGAACTCACCTAATCCTCATGACTATCCATAAGTACTTATTATTACCATCTCACTGATAAGAAAATTTGAGACGTACAAAAGTTAAGCTAGTGTCCCAGGTCATGTGAGCTAGTGTCCCAGGTCATGACTCAAGTTCAGACAGTCTAGCAAAGTTAACCATTACGGAATCTCTTGTCTCTGGCTGATTTACTAATTGTGTTAGTTTACCTTCTTAGGCTTTAACCTTTCCCATATATAAAGTCATGTTTGTTTGTTTTTAAATAACTATTGAGGTCGGGGCTAGAGGCAGGGAGACTAGTGAATTGGCCAGACTAGTGAATTTGTCTGGATGGGAAAACTGAGGACTTCAAGTTGTCTGACAGGCTGAGGGGAAATGTCTGAGTAAAGGGTCTTGAGGCATCAAGAAAACAGGAAGCCAATGACAAGCCTGTGTGTGACCTCACAGGTCAGAGGGAGGAAAGATAATGCACACGGTTACTTAGCAAAATGCCAAGGTGAGAGAATGGGTGCATGGGGAGATCCCTACAGAAAGCTGAAGGAGGAACTGGCTTTGCAACTAAGATGAGCAAGGAGGCCAGCTCTGAAGGGGGATGCTTCCAGACGGGAAGATCAAGGTTCAACGTTGAGGGTCACAGACAATAAGTAGCATGTCTGTCAGTAAATGGAGCGAGAGACTAGAGCTGGTAGCTGGTGAACTAGCCACAGAAATGGTCTGGATAAGAAAGGTGAGGACATCAAGGTGGCTGACAGAGTGAGGCAAAAAGTTTGAGCCAAGAGACTAGGGACTTAAGTTATCAAGAAGACTGGAGCCAATGAAACAAAACAAGAGTAGAGGAAAGTTGTAGTGGGCACAATGGTTGAGTGAGGGGATAGTCAAGGAAGGCACCTCCTGAGCCTCCTTTCAGACTATGTCATTCCTGTGGCCTGTGAAGCAAGACACACAGGGCCAGAGTGATGGATTGTGTAGTTCAGCTTTGAGAAAAACCATCAGGAAAACACAACAGTGACAGCAGCCTTCTAGGTGCCAACCTGTCCCCCTCCCCCATCATCCTCTCCAGTCAAAAAAAGAGTACCTCGGTGCAGACATGTAGCTTTCACTTGAAAGAGGCAACACACATAGTGCTAACAGAGAAGAGGGAATGAGTATCTTGGGTAAAGTCACTCAATCTTTCTGCTTTCTGTATTTCAGTTCATGCAGGTATAAAATGGGGGCAATCATTCTTTCTTCATAATGTTGTCACGGAGGAGCATCAGAGTGAACACATACAAAGTGTCTCTCCTGAGCAAGTGTGTAGACAGTTTCTTTCCCACCTGGTCCCACTGCTGTTTGGCCCCAAATAAACACACAGAGACTTATATTAATTATAAACTGTTTGGCTGATGTCTCAGGCTTCTTATTGGCTATCTCTCTTTTAATTATTAACTCATTTCTATTAAACTAAGTATTTCCATGTGGTCTTATCTTACCAGAGAATGTCCTATGCTCCCTATCTTCCTGGTAGCTGTGTGGTGTCTCCCCCATGTCTCACTCTCTGCATCCTCTTCCCAGAATTCTCCTTGTCTGGTAACCCTGATTATATTTCCTCCATAGCTACTGGTCAATCAGTGTTTTATTCATGAACCAGTAAGAGAAACATATGTACAGAAGGACATCCTCCATCACAAGTGCACAG
>NW_024429184.1:95616167-95642424 GCF_017639785.1 Mesocricetus auratus
AATCTTTCTGCTTTCTGTATTTCAGTTCATGCATGTATAAAATGGGGACAATCATTCTTTCTTCATAATTTTGTCATGGAGGAGCATCAGAGTGAACACATACAAAGTGTCTCTCCTGAGCAAGTGTGTAGACAGTTTCTTTCCCACCTGGTCCCACTGCTGTTTGGCCCCAAATAAACACACAGAGACTTATATTAATTATAAACTGTTTGGCTGATGTCTCAGGCTTCTTATTGGCTATTTCTCTTTTAATTATTAACTCACTTCTATTAAACTAAGTATTTCCATGTGGTCTTATCTTACCAGAGAATGTCCTATGCTCCCTATCTTCCTGGTAGCTGTGTGGTGTCTCCTCCATGTCTCACTCTCTGCATCCTCTTCCCAGAATTCTCCTTGTCTGGTAACCCTGATTATATTTCCTCCATAGCTACTGGTCAATCAGTGTTTTATTCATGAACCAGTAAGAGAAACATATGTACAGAAGGACATCCTCCATCACAAGTGCACAGGACAAGTTAGCTGGTCCTGTTGGGTAGTAGCAGGCCAGAAACAGACATGAGTCATCTGAGGACTCACAGCCTGGATTCAAACTCCCATCAGCCACCTTAACTTCCATGTTCCATACTAGGGTGAGAATGAGGCTAGAAATAAAGGAGTAAGAGACAAGCCAAAGAGATTATGGGAGTAGCAATTAAGGGAGGACAGAAGGTAGAAGGAGCAATTGAGGGGAAACAGAATAAACATTGGGTGCTGGTTAGTTTTTTTGTCAGTTTGACACAAGCCAGGGTCATCAAGGAAGAGAGAATATCAGTTGAGAAAATGCCTCCATCAGATTGGCCTGTGGGCATGTCTATGGGAGTATTTTCTTTATTAATGATTGATGTGGCAGGGCCTAGCCTACTGTGGGCAAGTGCTACCCTTGGGCATGTTGTCCTGGCTTGTGTAAAAACAGTGAGTTGAGCAAGCCATGATCAGTGAGCCGGTACTGTAGAGAGAAGCCTTCCTGCCAGCCTGGTTCCAGAGCTGCATCAGTCCCAAATGAACACACAGGAGGCTATATTAATTATGAAGCTGTTGGCTGTTTACTTGGTTTCTTATTGGCTATCTCTGACTTAATTATTTACTCCATAATTGTTAATCTAAGTATTTCTCTTACCAGAGAAAGGGTCCGGACTTCTTACCCCTATGGTGGCTACATCGTGACTCCCTGTGTTTCTCCTTCCCAGAATCCTCCTTGACTCCTGGTCCCATTTATCTTGTTTCCCTATTGGCCAACAGTGCTTTATTCAACAACCAATAAGAGACAGATTTCAGAATGACATCTCCCATCACAGTACTCCTTCATGGTCTGTGTTTCAGTTTTTTCTCCATGTTCCTGATTTACCTCCCAGTGATAGACTGTGGTTGCTAGTGATGGTATGTGTAAGTCAAACAAACCCGTCCGTCCTTTTGGTCATGGTCTTTATCCAAGCAATAGAAAGCAAGCTAAGACAAAAAACTGAGTATCTTTCCCATTCAAATAAAGTCATAGGACTAAAAATTATCATAGCACCAATTTGCCACCTACCCATTTCCTCTGCTATCAGACACCTGATGGGATGAGACCATAGAAACAAAATCCTAGGGCATGATAGAACCATAGGGGTGTGTGTGGAGGGGGACTTGAGGGCAGGTAATTGAAAAAGCTGATGCAAGAGGTTTCTGTGTTGGGAAGCAGCAGGGAGAAGTGGGCTTGATGCTCTCTGTACACAGGCTAAGAGACAATCTGGTTGGAAAAGGAGGGGTAGTGGGCACAGACAGTTCTGAAACAGGAACTAGGGTGGACAGTTTGGGGGACAGGAAAACGTTTTTCTTGTGTAATGAACCCATTTGGGAATCTGGTGAAGTTTATAGTTCTCTTCTCAGAGGTTTTAATGTCTAAAAATAAAATGCAGTCCATTAAGGATGCTCCAGGTTTGAAGATTAAATGTCTAAGAAGCCTTCATCCTTAGGAACTGACCATTACCTCTTGGTCCCTGAATCCTCTGCATCATATCTGGATAGAGACCCCAAATGAACACAGAATGTGGAACAAGACCAAACGTTTTGTTCCACCAAATGCTTACAACCATGGATTTAGTCAAAGACCTTAGGTGGTTTGAATGCCAATTTTCCTATTTCTGAAGGATATTGGAGGGTATTATGAGTTGATCAAGTACTCATTTGGTTCCAAGAAAATTCCCCCAAGATTGAAATGGGGATAATCCTGGGTAATTGATTGACTCATTACAGGAAATACCTGGTATGTTCCATGTGCTTGCAAGATGGCTGATGTCCTTCTTAGGGGCTGAATGTATTCATCACAGACAGACAGACAGACAGACAGACAGACACACACACACACACACACACACACACAGAGGCTACTTCCTAGGCAAGAAGGACCAGGGCAAATGAGGTCAAGAATGGAGGTCTAATGGAGATATTTGGATTTAAATTTTCAAATGAAATCCAGAAAATCAGCCGTGATTCTTGACAAGGTTGAAAGCTGACAGGAGACATGCTGCCAGAGATCCAACAGGTAGCTGGGGTATATGCACTCCATAATTAACTTCCGAAGATTCCTTTATCACCCATCCAGTTGGAAACTGAGCGTATGTACCTAAGAAATTTACTAGTGAATTACAGAATAGTGCATCAATAATCC
The DNA here is from genome assembly GCF_017639785.1 of Mesocricetus auratus. Taxonomy (NCBI): domain Eukaryota; kingdom Metazoa; phylum Chordata; class Mammalia; order Rodentia; family Cricetidae; genus Mesocricetus; species Mesocricetus auratus. Next base: position 95,618,854 of record NW_024429184.1, read on the forward strand.
CACTTGCTGTTCAATTATGAGTTTATGCTTTCCAGGCCATGCTGAGTGTGTCCATACGTGCATCCTTCTGCCCCATTGTCTATAAGTAGATGTGCAATTATCATACCAACCCTGTCTATTGTTGGCAGTCCTATTTTGGGCTGGCCCTATGTAATGTGAAATGAAGAGAAGACGTGTGTAGCAAAATCCCGATATGGAAATCCAGACTTGAAAACATTCTCCAATGGCTTGGCATCCTAGGGATAAATTGGTCATAGTTTTCAACAACTCAGATCAAAGCCAAATGCTGCTTGCATTCAGACAGTGATTCAGGGACCATGTCTTATTTGGTTTCTTTGAAAATAAAGCACAGACATTTTTTCATACCTACGAGAGAAAGCTTTTGGTTGCCAAACTTGTGCATTGTACATTTTATTGTACTCTAATACAAAATTTTACATCTTGTCTCAAATGTCTCCTCAGAATTACCCTAACATTTCTAAGCAGAGGTGCCTGCTACAATGACAGTCTCCTGATGTAACATGAAGAAGAAAAAAAATAGGCCAAGTAGTAAAGGTAAAAAATAAATGAGAGTAAATAAAACACATATGGAACTTCTACTTTCAGAGTTGAAATATATATGAATTTGTATGCAAATCAGCCATCCAAATAGGAATGTAAGCCAGGCGAGACTTAAGCACAGTTAAGAAATGGTGAATTTTGCTTTTTATAGTTTTTGCTCCTGGCCCAGGCATTGTCTGTGACCCCCTGACCCCCACTTTCAGCGTACTTTCCTACCTCTATCACCCTGTGCGAATGTTCTTCTAGGGCCTAACTCAGGACTCAGGACTCCTTTCTGCCCTGCCCAGTGATCCTTCAAAGCCCCTGTGTTCTGTGTCCCTTTGCTGCAGGCCTTGATCATAGTGAGAAGTACTTAAATGGACCGCTTGAAAACAATTATTCTCACACAGTCAATTCTTGCCTTTACCAAATAGATTACATATATTGTATATTTATAATGTTTATGTGTGTATGAACTGGACTATTTCCTGGCTGTTGTTTTCTCTTTACCTCCAGTGAGTTCCCAGACACACAGAACCATGGCTTCAGTGGCACATTAGAAAGTAGGTAGGCACCTACACAAAAGGCCAAACAGCACCAGGTTGAGAGAAAAATCGACAAGACCTGTGCTGATTTTATTAGATCTAATGAGTGCTTTTGCTGTGTGTTTGGTGTGGAAGATGCATCTCCAAGCAATCAGCATTAATGAACTAATTTCATCTTCAAAGCAGTGCTACAGCATAAAGACTGGTGCCACTCTCTCTTTTGTGGCTCTAAAGAGGAACACTGGAAGGCAAAGAGCTTCCTCATAGTCACCCAGCTGTTAAATGGGGAGGTAGCACCGAAACCCAGCAGTTTGGCTCCGGAGTTTTCATTCTCATTTTGATGTGTGTGTGTGTGTGTGTACCTTGTATGTACATGTGAACACTTGTGGAGGCCAGCAGTCAGCTTTAGGTCCCTAACTGGATGAACCTAGAGCTTGCCATCTTGGCTAGGATGGCTAACTAGTGAGACCTTAGATTCTGCCTGTGTCTGGTTCCCCCCTGCACAGGAGTTGCAGGCACATGCTACCATGCTAAGCTTTTATGGGTTTCTGTGGATCTTAAGTCAGGTCCTCATGCTTGCAGAGCAAGTATATCATCCACTGAGCCATCTTCTAGACTCTGGGTAGTGCTGATGGTTTTTGTTGTTGTTGTTGTTCGTTTGGTTGATTTTGAGACAGGGTTTTTCTGTAGCTTTGAAGGCTGTCTTGGAACTCACTCAGTAGACCACTCTGGCCTCAAACTCACAGAGATCCACCTGTCTCTGCCTCCTGAGTGCTGAGATTAAAGGCGTGCACCACCACTGCCTGGCTAAAATTATTTTTACCATTTTGTATTGGTGTTTTGCCTGCATGTATGTCTGTGTGGGGGTGTCAGGTCTTGGATTTACATACATGTGTGAGGTGAAATGTGGGTGCTGGGAATTGAATCCAGGACCTCTGCAAGAACAGTCAGTGCTCTTAATTGTTATGCTCTCCAGCTCCCCCCGCCCCGTGTATGCCATGACCACAGAGGCCAGAAAGAGGGCATCAGACCCCTGGAACTGAAGTTAGGGCAGTTATGAGCTGCCATGTGGTGCTGGGAACAAGTGCTCTTAACTGCTGAGCCTTTGGCTCTTAGTGCAACTTGTCCATTCAAGTGAGTGACACAGAGCAGGGCCCTTGATGTCAAGCTGTTTTGTGTGATCTGAAAAGAAGTCTAAAAGGGCCTTTTGACAGTGGGTTCTTCACCGTGGCTGCCCATTAGGGTTACCTGAAAAACTTTTAAGCAGTTCTGATACCCAGGCCCCATGTGCACTGATCGAATCACAAGCTCCCTGGAGCCCTGCCAATTACACAACAAAGCTTCCCTGAGTACCCAAAAAGCAGCTAGCCCCTAGAATATTCCCTGCATGGGACTGGGTATTTAAAGTAGGGACTAGTCCAGGGAGGAGAGGTGGGCATTGGGGGGGGCTCAGCTCTCTTAGTATGAACAGGTATGTTTTGGGGGCAACTGGTCATTTGAATGATAAAACCACACTCTGTGTCACCTTACAGAACTCCAAGAGAATGGAAGCGTGCCCAGATGCTGAAAACTTCCCAAGTGCCAGTGTCACAGCAATTCCAGATGTGTAGAACGTCTAAGCTCATTCAAACTCTCCTGCAGGCAAGTCACAGAAGAGTCCTAGGAGAAGCCACCAAATGGCTTTGCTCCTTAGAGCCTAATTTGTAGACTTACCCAGCTGGGATCCCAGTGCTGCCTGGCTGCTTCTTCATTCAGCTCACTAAAAAGCCAACCGTCCTCCCTACACTCTCCATCCCCATCTTCCTCTTCTGACTCCCCTGGTATCCACTTTCAGGATGCGGTTTCTTTTCTGTTCATAACTCAAGGCGTGATGTGAGTGACCAGGTTCCCTGTAGGACACAGTGTGACCACCTGAGAAGGCCTCAGGCCAGGATCACCTCCAAACACAAAACCAGGCAAGGACACTTTGAATTTTCTTCGTCAAGGAAACAAGAAGCTGAAGAGCCTGTGTCACGACTGCTGCGCGGCCTGTGTCCGAGAACGTGCGGAGGGTGTCGGGTATTGATAACACAGAGACTCGTTTAATGATATAAAGAGAACTTTAAACAGGCTCCAAAAAGGTTTAAGAAAAACTTCCTAAGAAAGGCTCCCACCAGAGAAGCCTCTGCTCTCTCCTCTCCCCTGGCTGGTTCTGCTCTGACACCAGAGGTGGATGTGTGTGGGTTTTTGAAGGTGCGGTTAGTCTTTGGACAAGGTCGAGGTCAGGGCGGTTTCCGTGGGAAGGCCTTTCCCAGGAACTTATTGTATCGTTTTTAGTAAACATGTTTTTACTAAACATTGTCTTACAGCTGCCTACTCCCAGGCAGAAGGGGAAGTGGCCAGGAACTTATTGTATCGTTTTTAGTAAACATGTTTTTACCAAACATTGTCTTACAGCTGCCTACTCCCAGGCAGAAGGGGAAGTGGGTCTCTGCTCAAGGTCTGGTGTTCCCACAATTCACCCCTTTTTATTTTCAAATGAGGCACTCCTGGCTTAGGTCAAGTAGGGTCACCCTCCCTTTCCCGTCTTTGGGGGACCTTGAACCCCTGTTTTAGGTGGGAGGGGTCTTCCCCACAGGTTGCCCGTCATCGGAGATACCCCAACCTTAAATCATCTGTAACCAACCTTCATGGCTATCGGGATTGCCATGGGCTAAGCTAAGCAATACTTGGTTATGGATCTCTTGTCTCTGGAACAAGGCACATTTGAGCTTGGCATAAAGCCAGAATGCCTACCGCCACTGCCACCATTTCCAGGACCCCCATTGACATAGCGCCTCTCCATCACCATACCCATCACCAGATCTGGGCCATAACATTCTATGAGCCTTCATCTGTTACAAGGGTAACCCGCATGTGATTTACATTTACAATTTGATAAAGTTTCCAATCGTTTCAAGATCTGCTCAGGAAAGCATTTAGAAAGTGCACTTGCACAGATACATTAGGTACAATCATTGATGTTACACATGTAGCATTACGAAAAATATGAACAATAGTTGTCGCATTAGGACAAGTTGCATTTCTCCAGAAAAATACACTGGCCTAGTCGTGATTCCAGAAATAGGAACCATCAAGTCTGATATTTCAAGTGATCATGTCCTGTTTAAATACTGAAAAGAGGCTTTTGCCACTCATCATAGTCCATACCAATGTCCAAATGCTTTAAATGGGTCCTTTTTTCTCTGTTGGCTTCATGATGAAAACTCATGGGTCCGGAAGGTTGATGCAGCAGGTCTGTTGAGAAACTGGAAATCTCGAACTGACTGTTTTCTTTCTTTCTTGGGCTGTAGATTCGATGACATCAAGGGTCAGGAACACTGATTTAGGAGATCTCACTCAAACTGGCTTAGGTAGGCTCCCATGGTCTCAGGTCCAGTTTTTCTCTGCTCCATGCATCTCACTAAATGGTCTGACAGTTGCTGAAGCTCTATTCCTTTCCTGCAAGAAAACACAAACATGCCCTCGACCCCAAATTAGGGTCTTCTCCACTGTCTAGTGTATGGATGTCTCCATTTGATCTGAGCAATGGTTGCTCAAGTTCCATCATGCCAGAATCTGTCTGAAGCTCACTGGCATTCACATTATAAAATTTTTAAATGAGGAGTGTATTATTTGATGAGTCATGTGGGGACTGGGGACATTATTCCCCCTTTTTTATTTTCTAAAAAATATTTTTTTTGAACTGTTGAAGCTGGACCATAACAGTAGAAGGATTTGTCTACCCTCCTTGGTTAACTATCTAGGTAAATTGGGCTTACTAAATAACTTTTGAAAATTATTTGAAGTCTGTGAGCAGTCTTTCCCAATCTAACCTGTAGAACTCTCACTAGCTGACAAGGCCTCATTTGTATCTTAAATTTTTCTGTTAAAACATTAACAGACTGGCTGGATGTTCCTTTTGGCTATATTTAACACAATCTAGGTAGCTTCTTAACTATTTTTGAAGGGATTTAAGTATCCTTTTAATCATATAATCAGTTTACACTCACGCATTTACAATCACATTTCATACATACCGGTGTGGCCACACCATACATTTAGAACATACATGCATCTTTTAGTCATCCTTTTTCCCTAGGTCATGATTAGTCTGTTGCAATGAAGTTTCCTTAATTGAAATCTATGTAAAAGAACAACTCCAGCCAATCCTTGAACTAAAAAGGTTAAAAAGTCCTATATGTTTTTATCATTCCTCCATTTGAGCTACAGTCATGGGGTACAGCCGTACCTACTCCTTGTAACTCTGTAGATGCAAGGTAGAGAGGCCAGGCTTTTGGCCAAAAGTTTTTAGAGATGACTCACAAAATAGAACTTAAATGTAAACAAAATTTTCCATTCCATATACCTTTGTCTTTGTCTTTTTCTTTAATTAATACCAGTACCAATTTTTTTTTTTTGAGTCAGGGTTTCTCTGTATTGTTTGGAGGCTGTCCTGGGACTTGCATAAAGGTGTGTTGGGATTAAAAGCGTATGCCGCTGGGAATCTCTTGGATTCCCCTACTTCCTGACCCTGGTATCAGGCTTAGGAGGGGAAACTCAGAATGTCTAGTTTCTGACTTTTTAATCTCATTGGCAGCAGCCGCTTCCAATGTATTATTGGTGTTATAAAAATTGATGAACAGGGAGCTGGAATGACTAACTGGCATCAACATGGGGGAATCCTCACCAACGCCCATATTTCACTTACCTGAGTGTTTAGCAATGGTTGGATCTTTATCATGGTGAGCATTCCTAGTATCCGGAGTAGTATTGGGGTCGACATGCCTGATGCACCGTTCGGGGACCCAAATGGGCTTCTCACTTCCTGGAGGGAAAACACAAACAGCCCCTCGGACCCTAGCTAGTAGGGGAGTGGGTGGCTGCCATTTTCCTGTAATCAAATCCTTCCATCTGACCCATCCCAAGGACTGGGAGGGTTTGTTCCAATGTCTCTCCATAGCAGACAAATTATTATGGTCTATGGTCAAAAAATTTAAAATGTAAAGTATGGTGGATAACTGAATATTGGGGGAGGTAACATACTCCCCTTTTTTATTTTCTTAAAATACTGTTTGAGAGTGGCATGGGTGCGCTCCACAATAGCCTGTCCCGTGGGGTTGTGAGGAATACCAAAAGAATGGACAATGTGATGTTCCCTGCAAAAGGCAGTAAAGCGATTGCTGGCATAGGCAGGGCCATTGTCCGTTTTCAGGGCATCGGGTACGCCCATGTAGGCAAAGGCCTGTAGGCAATGAGAAATAACATCTTTAATCTTCTCTCCTGAGTGGAGAGAGGCAAAAATCAGTTTAGAATACGTATCCACAGAGACATGCATATATTTTAATTTCCCTGCCTGCGGCAGGTGAGTGACATCCATTTGCCAGAGATGGTTGGCCCTGAGGCCCCGGGGATTTACCCCCTCATTGGGAGAATTATGATAAGGGGCACAATCAGGGCACTGAGAGGTAATCTGTGTAGCTATGGATAAGGGGCACCCAGTGTGAAATTTAATGGAGCGGGCATTTAGATGATACCTCTCATGGAGCTGGTGGGCCAGCTGCTCCTGAGTAAATAAGACCCTAGGGCGGGTCAAGGAGTCAGCAATTTCATTGCCCTGGGCAAGGGGTCCTGGAAGGTTAGTATGTGTACGAATAAATCCCACATAAGCAGGGTGGATGCGCTGCCAAATAAGATGTTGGAGCTGAACTAATAAGGAACGAACCTGGGAGGTTGGAAGAACATATGGAGAAGTTTCTAAAGGTCTAACAATGTTGGCAACATAAACACTATCAGTATATAAATTAAAGGGCTCTCCCTCAAACATTTGGAAAGCCATCAAGCAAGCAAACAACTCGGCGGCTTGTGTTGACATCTGTCCTGTGGGTACCCTCTTCTGCACCTGAGAAGAAACCACCACCGCGAAACCCTTGGAGGAGCCGTCTGTAAAGACTGAGTGAGCTCCAACTAGAGGGTTCTCCTTTAAAATCTTGGGAAAGATCACAGGGTGTTGTTTGAAAAAAGACATCAAGGGGCTGTTGGGATATTGGTTATCAAACTGTGTGCCTGTAGATGTAATAAACAGGGTCCACCCATCATGGAAGATCTGTAGATGTTTCACCTCCTCCTTACCATAAGGAAGGATAATTTTATCAGGACTCTTTCCAAAGGTTTGAATGTTAAACTTGTGTGCCTTCCACAACAATTGTAAAATGAGATCATAGTAAGGGGTCACTACCTTCTTAGGGGAGGCTGACAAATGTATCCAATAAATAGGACCAGTCTGCCAAAACACGGCAGTGGGCGAAAAGCTAGATGAAAGTACAACCAGAACAAGGGGCTGCCCATAATCTATACGCCAAAGGTGGGCTTGTTCTATACTTCTTAACAGCAATTGTAGGGCTTCCCTGGCCTCTGGGGTAATCTGTCTAGGGAAGTTGGAGCAGGATCTCCAGGAAGAATATTATAAAGCGCTTTAAGGGCCCCTGTTTTAATAGAAAGAGAAGGGCGAAACCATTGCACCTCTCCCAAGAATCTCTGTCAATCATGAAGTGTTTTTAAATTTGAACAATCAATTTGGAGTCTTTGTGGCCGGAGGCCAGTTTGTTGAATTTGATGACCCAAATAAGTATAAGGGGGTCTCTTTTGGATCTTTTTAGGAGCCAAAATAAATCTGCGGGCCTCCAGAAGTTTCTGTAGCTCTGTAAAGGCTATGTAACATTGTCTTTCTTTGGCCGCGGCCAAAAGAATATCATCCATGTAGTGGATAATGTAAAGATCAGGGAACTTACGTCTGAGGGGATCTAAACAGGCAGCTACATAAATCTGGCATATAGTTGGACTATTAGCCATCCCTTGGGGGAGCACCACCCATTGGAAACGAAGGGCAGGCTCCCTAAAGTTAATCGCAGGAAGGCTAAACGCAAACCGAGGACTATCTTGAGAATGTAAGGGAATAGAAAAGAAGCAATCCTTTAAGTCAATGACAATCAAATGCCAGTCTTTAGGAATGGCCACAGGCACGGGCAAGCCAGGCTGCAGAGCCCCCATAGGCTGTATGGTCGCATTCACGGCCCTCAAGTCTTGTAGTAACCTCCATTTCCCTGAAGATTTTTTTATTACAAATATAGGGGTATTCCAAGGGGACGTGGAAGGAACCAAATGACCTGCCTCCAATTGTTCTTGAACTAGCTGGTGAGCCGCCCTTAGTTTCTCCGCTGGTAAGGGCCACTGTTCCACCCATACCGGATCATTTGATAGCCATGTGATGGGTATGGGGGCTGGCGGCGCAACAGTGACCCTCATCAAAAATGGCCAAAACCCTTCCTATCCCCTGGGGCCCTGGTCTCCAAAGGGAGGGATGCCACAGGGCAAACCTCTCCCTGTTCTAGTTTACCTAGTTCCCTCCCCGGGCTCCAGCCCCTCCCTTGCATCATCTGGGGGCCCCTGCTTTTGGACTTGGGTGCCTGAGTGGTGAGGACCACTCCCATTTCTTGCATGAGGTCCCGTCCCCAGAGGTTAATAGGGAGGCCAGGCAAAACATATGGCTGGAAAAGCCCTGTGTGGCCCTCAGAGTCTTGTCACTTTAGGATTCTGAGGCTTTTTTGGGGCACAGCCTGTCCTATTTCCTGGAGGGTCACTGTCCCTTCCTCTTTCGGCCAGGCGGGGGGCCAGAATTTATCTGAGAGGACAGAGAAATCTGCACCAGAATCTAAGACGCCCCTAAAGGACTTGCCTTCTATCTTTAATGTAAGCTGGGGGCGGTTCTCCATAGTGGCTACCCAAAATGCTGTCGGGCCGGTACTTCCAAAACCTTGGTTGCCCCTTTTCTCTTTAATTTTTTTAGCCTCACAAGGAGCTGTAGGGAGAAGGAGTATCTGAGCAATCCGTTCTCCTGCAGGGATGGCAACAACCCCACTGCCCACTGATGTCATTATTTTAATCTCCCCTCACTATCCTGGTCTATAACACCGGGATGTACCTGGATGCCTCGAAGAATAGTACTGGACCGTCCCAAAAGTAGTCCGACCGTGCCTGGGGGCAATGGCCCATGCACCCCAGTAGGGAGGGCCTGGATCCCCATTTCCGGTGTTAGGATTGCCCGGGCAGAGGGAGCGAGGTCCAATCCTGCACTCCCCGAGGTGGCTCTAAGGAGGTCTGAGATATGAAGGGGTTGCTCTGGGGGAGAAAATGAGTCCTGCCACTGCCCAGAGCAGGGGTCATTGCCCCGTACACATTGGTTTTGGGGCCCTGGGGCGGGGCCCTCCTCCCGTTTCCCTGATTATTATTAGCAGGAAGGAAATTTCCCTCCCGGTTAGTTTTAGAGTAGCAGTTATTGGCCCAATGATATCCCCTTCGACAACGGGGGCATAAACCAGGTCTCTTGAGACCCGTAGTACTATTTTGAGGGCACTCTCTACGGAAGTGTCCCTCCCTACCGCAGCTAAAACATGTTTTTTTCCTTTTTAGAGTAGGTCTTTTTTTCCCCACTTGGGGCCGAATAGTAGTAGCTAACACTTGGCCCTGGATGAAGTTCCCATCAATGTCCCTACAGATCCGGATATAGTCATTTAGACTTTTATTGTGATAGGGACGAAGGGCTTCCTTACAATATTTATTTGTATTTTTAAATGTCATCTGTTTTATGACTGGCATTGCAGGCCCAATGCCCCCAAATATTTTTTCTGCTACCTGACTGAGACGGTCTACGAAGTCTTGAAAAGGTTTGGAAGGTCCTTGAAGGACTTTGGACAGATGATCCCCTCCTTCCTTGGAAGGCAATGCTTTCCAAGCCCCTTGGGCTGCTGTTGCCACTTGGGCATAGACTGTGATGTCATATTGCATTTGTTGTTGAATGGTGGCATATTGACCACTTTTTGTAAGCATCTTCATATTTTTTTGGGGCTGTCCAGCCTGTGTATTTCTTTGGGCTGTCTGGCTGTATCTTTTTTGAAACTTACCTCTCCAAATTAAATAATCTCCCCCCGACAGAGCTGTTCTGCAAAGCTGTTGCCAATCGCCAGGTGTCAAATTAAGAGACGCAAAAGATTCCATTAAGGAAAGTGTAAAGGGAGCCTGTGCTCCATAATTTAAAGTTGTCTCTTTTAGTTGTTTTATATCTTTGAAACTTAAAGGGTCATGGCGCCGAATGACCTGTCGAGAATTGTTTGGATCTGGAACTTCCATTACCGGGGCCACCACCGGGCAGCATTGGACCCCTCCTCTGGGTCTTTCCTCTAGGTCCAAGAAGGACTGGGTTATCTCATAGGAGGAGTCCCTTTTTTTAGAGTATGGGGAAGGGTTTCTCTCCCTGTCCTGTCTTTTCTTAATTAGAATCTTTTTTAGTTTTTTTTTTAAGGGCCGCGATCTCAGCAAGTAACCGTTTTTTTTTAGACTGTGACGAGTCTGAGTCTGAGCTACTTCCATTTTTTAGGTCTGATAGAGAAGGATATAACCGATTTTGACCGGAGTCCTTCTTTTTGGGTCGCGCCCGGAGATGTCTACCTGTTTTTTTGTTGTTACTAAGAGACTCCTCCTCATCCTCACTAACAATGGAGCCTCTAGTTTTAATTACGGTCTCTTTATCATCACTTTCTGCCCCTGAACTCAAGGAGGCTTGAGTCTCAGTCTCTTGTAACTCTAAAAAAGCCTCTTTTGTGTCCTGAACTACCTGGCGGTGACGAACCTTATCTGTCAAAAGTGTTCCCCTCACTAATCTCTATAAGGAGAATGTCGTAGGGGGCAAGGACTCAGATCCCTCTTTTTGTAAAAGTCTATGAAGATCACGGCGAACCTCCTCCCAATCTGGAATATTTAAGCTTCCCCCAGTAATGAACCATGGACTGGCTCGTTTGATCGATTTTAGAAAGCCTTCTAGGGTTTTAGACTTGACTGTAGTCCCATGTTCTTTAAGTAACTTTTTTAGTTGATACTGTAATGATTTTAGCTTTCCGGAACTATTTTCCATAGTTTTTTAACCCCGTCCACTTACCTCGCTTTTACGATCTCGGTGGGACCTCCAATTGTCACGACTGCTGCGCGGCCTGTGTCCGAGAACGTGCGGAGGGTGTCGGGTATTGATAACACAGAGACTCGTTCAATGATACAAAGAGAACTTTAAACAGGCTCCAAAAAGGTTCAAGAAAAACTTCCTAAGAAAGGCTCCCACCAGAGAAGCCTCTGCTCTCTCCTCTCCCCTGGCTGGTTCTGCTCTGACACCAGAGGTGGATGTGTGTGGGTTTTTGAAGGTGCGGTTAGTCTTTGGACAAGGTCGAGGTCAGGGCGGTTTCCGTGGGAAGGCCTTTCCCAGGAACTTATTGTATCGTTTTTAGTAAACATGTTTTTACTAAACATTGTCTTACAGCTGCCTACTCCCAGGCAGAAGGGGAAGTGGCCAGGAACTTATTGTATCGTTTTTAGTAAACATGTTTTTACCAAACATTGTCTTACAGCTGCCTACTCCCAGGCAGAAGGGGAAGTGGGTCTCTACTCAAGGTCTGGTGTTCCCACAAGCCTGTGTGTTAAGAGAAGCTTTTTCCTTTGCTAGCCGCTTTGGTTTATCCCCCGCCAGTCACCTGGGCTCTGCCGCGCCAGCCTGGTTCTAGATCCGCATGAGTCCCAAATAAACACACAGGAGGCTATATTAATTATGAAGCTGTTGGCCTTGCTTGTCCCTTACTGGCTAGCTCTGCCTTAAGTAATTACCCCATAATTGTTAATCTAAGTATGTTTCTTACCGGAGAATAGTTCCCGGCGTCCTACCCCCATGGCGTCACATGTTGACTCTCTTGCCTTTCTCCTTCCCAGAGTTCTCCTGGACTCCTAGTCCCTCCTATCTAGGTTTCCTATAGGCTCAACAGTACTTTATTGACAAATGCACAGGACTTCCCCCAACACCTGTGCAAGCCAAAAGGGAGGAGCCAGATGTTGAGACTCTCTCCCAGTATTGAAATGATTACAAAGACAAAAGCAAGTGGTTAGTGGTGGTCACCATCTCTGCAAGCAGTAAGCCATTCTTTCACTTTCTCATTAATAAAGCCTTTCATTTGATTAGTATTCATTATTAACTAGCTCGTGGCACTTCTGTTAGCATAGGAAGAAAAGTAAGTTACAGCCAGCTACTGGGAGACATTTATAGAAGGTAAAGGTTATAGACAAGATCACATCTCCACAACTCTGAAAGCAGCCAGTACTGGTGCTGAGTAGTAGAGGAATCACTGTGTAATATTGTATACATCTATGATTCATTTCTATCTGGGGAAGCCCTTTACAAACACTATTTAGGAATATGTTAGGAAATAGCCCACTGGTCTTTGCAGAATTTTAGATGCACCTCAAGCTTACACAAAATTGGAAGAAGAAAAAAGTACTCATCAAAAGAAACTAAAAGGAACCATATGGAGACAAATACTTTTGTCAGTTACATTTGAAGTGATACATTTTTGACTCTGATTTAAAGTTTAGACCTCAGGAGGGAAAGAATATTCTGGTATGAATATAGTAACTTTAAATGAGAAATAAAAAAAACAGTATCATTGACTGGTGGGTAAGGAGAGTCTAGGCCAACCATACCTGTGGTGAGAACAATTCAAATTTTATTAACCTATCAAACATAGGTAATATCATGCAAAACTTGCTGGATCCTGCTATTTGTACTACTCATTCAGGAAGGTAAAATGGAAAATTTCCATCTTACACATTTAGTTCTCCTCTTTAATTTGGCAAACACTGACTTCACCCACTGCATTTCTACCTGAGTGGACTCTGTCAGCTGGTGTGATTGTGTGCGTGAGCTTGTGTTTTAATAGTTAGGCACACTGTTATTGGTGCTATTAGTTCAACTTATCGGCCAGCTGAAGTTCAGGTTTATTTCTGGCTATGGGTACTCCATAGGAACAGGACCCCAATCGTTGCTCTTTTCAAGTTTGTAAATAGACTGCCGTTAGATCGCTCAGACTCACTGCATGTAACAGCTATGAAGCTTTGCTGTTAAGTTCTCTCCGGGAACGTTGGATGGCTGTAGCCACACGGTTATGGATGCCTGTTTTGATGTTAACCTTGAATCTACAGCTGCACAGGATCAGTGCCTTCCGTGCCTCTGAGGCGTAGCTGCCCTTGCCGATTGCTCCTCTACCATTCTTTGAAGGCCAGCTCAAGCAGCCATGCTACTCCATGCTACTCTGGAGGGAATCATTCCTGCTTCCTCCACCCTCCCTGCTCATGAAACTGTGTTCATCAACGTTGACTACAAGAGACCATGAACTTTATACATATGAATGATGGCTAATCGTCACTGTTGATTCCATTTAGAACCAGGCAGGAAGCAAACCTGCAGGTGTGTGTGCATTTTAGGGCACATCCACACGTGTTAAACAGAGGAGGAAAGACTCCCCCCTGAATGTGGGCTGCACGATCCCAGGGGCTGGGGTCCTCAACTGCATACAAATTGAGAAAGTGAGGAGAGAAACCACATTCATCTCTAGGAATTCTCCCATAATGGACCAGGCCTAAACAAAGCTCACCATCACTTAAGTTGTTTCTGTTAGGAATTTGGTCACAGTCATGAAAAGAAGCAACTAATGGAACTTCCTGTGTGCTTTTCATACAGGCAAGAGAGAATCCCTTTATGCTGTAGGGCAGTGATGCTGAAAAAAACCAGGGCTCTGGGCCAGCACACCTAGCTGTGCCTGCGATTCTCTCATGTTCTTGGCTCTGAGGAAAGATGAGGCGATCTACTCAGGAGCCTCGAGGTCTTACTCTATCCTAGGCACAGGGTGAAGGCCTTAAGTAACATTTCCCCATGTCCAGAGCCTGCCAAGTGTAATTCTCTTAGTCTCAGTGGTTGGACAAACTAGCTACACTTGAGCTGGCAGCAGGGCACTGTTTGCTGAGTCAGTTGTCCTGACTCAGGGGTTGAGATGAATACAGCATGGGTCTCTGGAGAGGAAAGCTGCTGGCTAGGCTATAGTTCCCACCTCTCTGGCTGGAGGGCTACCAGGCATGATTCCTAAGATCAAACGATGAGGAGGCTCATGGGAAGGGAAGGGTGGGAACTTTGAACACTCTCACGTCCTTTCTCACCGTCTCTCATCCCTCTCCTCTGACCAGTTCAGTTTGGAAGAAGCACAGATCTCATTCTGAGTCACTCTAGAGTTGTTCTGGTAGCAGTCCAGGGTCACTGTAACTCTTGGGACCATAGCACACTGCAGATATGCGCTCTTGCCCCCACCCCAAGCATTGCACCTAGTTAGTGGTAAATGGATTAGGAATATTAGAGACTCGTGAAAATGCCATCTGAATAAAATGCCATTCCCCCCACTCCTGGGTTCAAAATAATTAAGGGAATTTGGGGAAAATCAGTGACTCATAACTTCCCCCGCTATCTCACTGCCATGAGTAATTAATTAAAGTAGGCTATAGTACTGAGTATTTTCTCTTGCGGCTTAGATACATCGCGTGAGAAGTTTCAGAAGCTTTTGTCAGGTCCCAAGACATAGCTTCATCATCCTCTGCATCAAAACCACAGCATTTCAATGTTACTTGAAGGCTGACAAAGTCCCCCTCCATCCATCACCCTGGCTTTACTTCTGGCTGGGGAATGGTACAAGACTGTGAGGAGCAGAATTTCCCATGATGCTTTGAACTTGAGCAGCTTGTTCTGCTCCTAAAGGTTCAGTTCATGAGGATGGGTTTTTATGTGAATGTCAGGCATGTCGCAATAACTAGCCACAATGGGATAATCATGGCAATTTCCACCAGTTGGCTTCTTTGTTTTTGTGATGTTGCTGCATGCTTCGTTTTATGAGTATTTTCTTTTCTTATGCGTGTGGTTGAACCCATCTATTGCCATCTTGGACTTGGGCATTTGTGTTTAAAAGGAGATGACGTCCAGAGAGAGTGAAACAGGAAATTGATAGTATGACATAGCATAAGGCTTGCTGTTTTATTCCCTCACCCTTTACCTCTGCTGTCAGATACTCTGGTGTTCTATAGTTTGTGTCTTCCTCCAAAACAAATGAGGGGCATAATAAGGTCTAAGAAAAAGTATTGTGAGAACTAATTTCTACTGGTGATGCTGATTATCAACACATATTAAGACATGGTAACACTTGTGCTGAAATAAGACTCAAAAACTGCCAACCATCTTTTTGGTTCGGTGTTCTGGGCTAGTGTCCTTAGAGGCTTCAGTCTGATCGCAGCATCTATTAAAATGCTACATTGTATAACAGAATAGACTCTAAGGAGAGGACTTCTCTCTGTGTATATTGTTAGTGTGTTTTGTGTGTGCACAAATCTGTGAAGGCACGTGGAGGCCAGAGGTCCGTGTAGGTGTGTTCCTTGAGCATGTTCTGTCTTTTTATGGACAAGGCATTTCATTGAACCCAGAGCTCACTGATTGGCTAGGGTGACTGGCCAGTGAACTCCTGGAATCTGTCTGTCCACCCCTCCCCCCACTCCCAACCAGTGCACCACTATGCTTGGTTTCTTTTTACATATGTTCTGGGGATCTGAACCCAGGCCCCCACAGTCCTAAGACAACCCTTACTGACTAAGCTATCTCCCAAGCCCAGAACTAGTGGTATTCTAAGGGCCTGTGGCACCTAGTCCATTTCAGCCACGACGAGGTACAGAATAAGACTCACTGCACAAATTCCTAACTGGAGGCTATTGCCTGCAAGACACATTGAATTCTTTGCTTTCGATGGCAGTCCAGAGTGGATCCCCCAACAGTAGGTCTTTTTGTGGCAGGCTCCTGAGGGCTCTGATCAAGCCTAACAGAAGGACCACAACTTAGGTGGGGTACAAAGCTGGGGATGTTGAACTCTAAGGAGAAAATACCACTGTACACAAGCAATATCTTCGAGGAGGGTGTGCCCAATCCTCCCAGTCTGTCTTCAAGTGAAACCCTGGTCACCCCTCCCCTACCTTCCTTTAGCCCCCTTTACCCCGTGGAAGGTGTCACAGCGATCCTCTCTGCATTCCACAGTCAGTTTTCAAATAGTCACTAGCATCCAATCCCACACATTTGGGTCCCTTTTGCCATCTTTCACTTTTCAGTTTCTACTCTCTCTCCTTTTTACAAGGATTTTGTCTCTTGTTCCTTAGGATTTGACAACCGGTCCTGTAGACGGGCTGACATATTTTTAGGTTAAAAAAGAAGAGAGAGAGTGCCAAATAGGTCCTGAAAGGTGAAGAGACTCTCTGCAGTTACCAAGCTCAGGAGTTTTATGGGAAGGAGCTTGTGAGCTACTGTGGAGAGTGAGACAGTAGCTGGCCTGGTGACCAGGAGCCCGCCCCCATCCCTCCCCGCCCCCTCTGGCGCTCACACTCAGGAAGCAGCTGGCTGCGGGCCGGCCCTCGGGGCCGCACACATCCACACTCCTCGCCAGGCAGCCTCCCTCCAGCCCTCTTCCCCCTTCCCCTCTCCCTGCAGCCGCGTCCCTACTGTGCCGCCCGGGCAGCCCAGAGCACGGAGCACAAGGGCCCGGGAGCCAGGGCCTTGCACCTCGGGGCCTTGGCGGGCCCGGGTCCAGGCTCGCACTGGCCCTCTCCAGCCGGGACCCAGCTCAAGCAGCCAGCATCCCGAGCCCGACTCCTCCACGCATCCCCTCGGCCCGGAGCGAGGATGAGCACTCAGGGCCAGGCACCAAGTCGCTACTCAACTTTGTAAAGACATGATTGGAGTGCGTCTGTGTGTAGCGGGGACAGCGAGCTGAGCTGATGCCGAGAGTCGGCCCTGCCTCCTCCTTCCCGGGACGCCGCCGTCGCATCCGCGCGCGCGCGCACACACACACACACACACACACACACACACACACACACACACACACACACACACACACACACACACACACACACACACACACACACACACACACACACGGCCATCGGGCCGCGTTTCCGAGCTCCGACCCCGGGCTTGGATGCGCATTTCCGAAGGAGGCAGAGCCTATGCAGAGCGCTGAGGGGCTGACCCCCCACCCACTGGTCGCCAGTGCTGTCATGCGCGGTCTGGATGGGAGAAGGGACTCGAGCACCTAGCTTTGTTGTGGAAATCCAGTTACCTGGTAAGTGGATGCCATAGGAACTTTGTTCCGCAGGCGAGAGACAGAGCAGGAAGGCGCTAGAGAGTGTGGGGGCGGTCAGTCTCAGAGATGCAACTGGGGGTTAGAAATGTAGTTGATGCACCCCGGGTTGGTGGCGGTCGCGCGAATTCGAGGACACGAGTACCCGACTCCATAGACTCACAGGGCTTCTAGAGACCTAGGCACACCTTACCGAGGCTGATGGCAAAACTCTCTTAGCCCGCAGACTGGTTGTCAGTTGCCTATGAGCGCCGAGTATAGACGGAAAGGAAACCAACAAGGTGTTGGAAATTTAGCTTACGAGGTAGAGTCTCTGTGCCTTTTAAAAAGAAAATACAGGTTCCAGAAGGCTACACAGACAGGGCCAGTTACAGAGCACTCCTGCACGGTGCGCCCCATCCCTCGGGGTTCTATTTGAGGGAAACTTTGGCAAAGTGGGGAGTGATGGGGGGACTTGAGGTCTTTGGCTTACAGTCGGGGCAGTAGTTGTCTTTGCGGCTTCCATGTGTTTGTGGAGCGCCACGAAGGCTGTTTCATCCAAGTTGGTGTCCCCATTGTTCAGGGAGGTCCTCGGGTTGGGGGAGACAGCTACTAGTCCAGAGCGGTGCAGCGACCCGCAGCCGCCAAGTTTTCAACTATAACCTCCCATGCCACCAAAGTGCAGACATATTCAGACACCAACACTCCCCGCCGGGTTTGTCACCTCGCATGTACATTTTTATGGGCAGAGACAAAATGTCAGCACTGTTTGGGAGATGTCTCAGTCTCGGGGACTTTGTCACTTTGTGCTGCTTCAAGACTCTGGTCCCTGTAAATGACCCTGTGTCTATTTTCAAGTCGGTCGGGACCATTTTCTGGAAAGCGTAAGTGAGCTGTTGGCAATCCTAGACACACACCTTGCCCCAAGCGACAGTTCCAAGTTACTCACTAGAGCTGACAAGTCACCCAGGGGACGAGGAACTCACCCAAGTGTCTGAAAACCTTGACCCGGGCGGATTTGTCATCCTATGGATGATTCAAGTAGGTACCTGGAGGGAGACTCTTTGGGGAAAAGGGTTCTGGCTCGACGCGGTCATGCCCTTGAACCTGGCAGTGTATTTGGGAGGCAACAACAAAACGACACCTGGGGGTGGGAGACTCGCCCCGAGGTCCAGACGCGGGCGGGGTTCTGGGCAGTGCACACCCGAGTTTGGCTCCCTGGTCTCCAGCCCGCTGTGCGCGCCGGTCCTCTCGGTTTGCCCTGGCTTCCTAACTGGAGGATGGAGGCAGCCTTTCTGCCCCCCGACTTACTCAGTACAGGGTTGCACAACAGGAAGCCGGCAGGAGTTTGTTTTGTTTTGTTGCATTTGCTGGCTCGCTGGCTGGGTGACAAGCCACGGGTAAGGGGCTGCGCAGAGCAGGGGCTGCCAGGTGCAGCATGCACCACTAGGGGCCCTGGCGCCTCTACCTCCGGACCCACCCCTCGCTAATGGACAGGGAGCCCACGGGACAGGACCCAAGACCCTCGCGGGGCAAAAGTATGTGTGTGTGTGTGTCTGTGTGTTGGGGGTGGGTGTTGGAGACCCCAGGAGGGCTGTCTACTCACTGTTCCCAGCCACAATTCTTAGCACTGCAGTCCCATGCCACTCCAAGTTCCTCTGCCCTGTGTATCTCTCATCCTGGCTTGGCTTGCTTGACACCAGCTTGGTCAGATGGGATAGAGGGTAAGGGGTCACTTCCGGAATCCTAGGGAGCAGTGTCCACAGGGACTCCAGCAGTTACAACCCTGTTTCTCCTAGAGAGGACACCTTCCCAATCCTGCAGAGTCTCCTAGGATGTCAATTGGGGTTAGTGGTCCCAGGTGATCCTGGAGTTGGCTAGGAAAGAGAAGTTATACAGCTCCCCCCAGTGGACCAGTCCCTTTGGGTTATGGGACCTGGAGTCCCCAGAGGAACTCTTAAAGTCCTAGAGGACCTGGGGAAATCAAGACTCACAGACTCAAGGGGTTTTGCCCAGGAACCTCTGCCAAACTTAAGTATCCAGGGAAAACACTGAAGTTTCTCTGTTGAGAGCCAGTGGTTCTTGGCCTGAAGGTGAACTCAAGACAAATGCAGAACGTCGTCTGCCTGTTCTGAAGCTTTGATAAATCATGATTTTACGTCTTGGGTGGTAGCCAGGCACTGGACTTCACTTTTTAGACTAAACTAGGAACTTTTTAAATTGTAAAAATGGACCCGTGTTAGTTTAAATCTTCTTCCCCCTTTGCTCTCTCGTTTGCGGTGAGGTGCACAAGGCAGGTGCAGCCTGCAAAGGTTTGCAGGAAAACCATGAAGGTTGTGCCTGGAAACGCTGACGTGATCTACAGAGAGAACTGTGTGAGAGTGTATGTTTTCTTCCCCTTTACTTCTACAATGAGAACTGCTGACATTTAATGACTTTACTACCATTTACCACAGTTTTCATCGAGACTAGCTCCAACTCCACTCCTTGAATTGAAGGAGGCATTGTTCCCATTCTTATTAGTACTCTGTTCATTTCTTACTTTCCATCCCAGGAGGACTCAACCCTTTTTGAGAGTGAGTTATTTAATTCTGTGTGCTCTGGAATGATCCCCTCTCCCCTTGAGGTCAGTCTGGGCAGAGTGGCCATCCTACAATTCATCGATTCTATCAGGGTTTCCACTGGTTCTACCACAGTTCCCACTCAGATTAGCTGAGGTTGGATAACTGGGGTTGGTTGCTTTGCTTGGGAAAAAGTGGTCCTTATTTCAAATGGGAAGTAACTGTTTTTTGTTGGATGCTCTCCATACCCTACCTGGTTTAGAATTTTTACCTGGCCAAAAAAGAATGTGGAGGGTTAAGTAAACGGAGCTGGTGTTTTTGTAAAAGCCCTGTCTTGATTTATGTGGCATAGGTGGTCTTTCCACAGGTTCACAAGACAGGTCAGCCTTCACCTGACCTTCTTCCTACTAGGCCTGAGGATATCCTGTCCTCTCAGGTCATAGTTGCTGATCACTGGAGTTGGAATGTTAGTGTTTAATTCTCCCAGATTGTAGGAGTTATTTCCAAGGAGCGGATCCAGGAAGAGGCACCAGAGCACACTCTTATCCTTGGAGAAGTCATTTCCTGTGTTTCTGCAATTATTTTTCTATAGAGGAAGTTCTATTATAAATAAGGTGTCAATACAGGATTAACCCTTTTGTGTTTGGCTAGTTCATAAACTCAGTCAGGACTGAAGAAAAAGTCACATAGGTAGTTTTTGCCATAAAAATATGATGGCATCCTTATTTAAGGAGAAAGAGGAAAAGGAAGCCTTTAACATCAGATTAAGAATGAGCTGAATTTTTATGAAAGATGCCCAAGTTCCAGGTTTTCTTAGTCACCCACTTTAGGCAGAGCTGGCACAAAAGCCAACGTTTTTATTAATGTAGAACAAAATGTCCATTTGGAAGATCACACCTGTTAGCTTCAGAAACAGGGCACTTCCAACAAACGAGCACCCATCTCTCACAAGCCCGCCAGTGACTGCCTCCCTCTCAATTGGTGGGTTGCATCCCCATTTGTGGGTCCCATATCAGATATCCTTCATATCAGATACTTGCATTACAGGTTCATAACTGAAGTAGGAACGAAATAATTTTATGGTTGTGGCTCACCACAACATGAGGAACTGTATTAAAGGGTGGAAGCATTAGGAAGGCTGAGAACCACTGCTTTAAGGTCTCACTGCCCTCAATTCGAACACTTGTGTGGGTCTTCCTGAACAAGTATCTTATGTAATTAGAGTAGTTCTAACTTTGTTTCATCTGCATGCTACTTTATAGTAGGTCAGAGAGTGTGTTTTCCTTTAAAGGAGATGGGAACAATTTGGCTTAGGGAACGTAGTTGTTTGAGCATTACTTAAAGGGACAGAACTAATGAGAAATACAAGTGAGATGGATCATATCTATGCCTGTCTGATACCTACCTGAGAAACACGCCTGGTGTGACTCTGCGTGAACTGGAAAAATGGTGAAGAGTATGCATTGGTAGTCCTGGTATGGGGGCCAACTCTCCACAGCAAATAACTTAGTTCTAGCACTGAATTGACTGTAAAAATTGTCTACCAGAGTACCAAGAGTCAGGCAAGGTGATTGAGTCTGCTCAGAGGACAGGACAGGAATTCTATGTTACTTCTTCATACTTAGAGAAAGAAAGAGAAACAAGAATGGATAGACTAGAAAGCACACAGCTGTAATTAAACTGGATCCACAGGTCACAGAGCATGGGACACGTTATTGCATTGTCACATGTCATTTATACTATATTTATTCAGATAATAAAAGATAAGGGCATATTATAAGTACATACCTCACTTTTACTTTCTGCATAATATGAATAACAAAAATATAGTAAATATATACATGTATAAATTAGTATTGAAATAGATGTATGATAAGTCAGGTGTGAAAAGGACAGATAGGTAAATAGAGTACATGACTGTCTCTAAATACAAGGGCTGGGAGGGGGGTTCATATATAAGCCAGACATAACCACAAAACTCAATGAAATGAGAATTTAGACAGGGAAATGAAACATAGGCAAATAGCCACAGTGCACTGTAGAATGGTAGGAATGTGAAATGGAAAATATGTGTGGAGTAAAACAGTTAATATTTGTTGGGTTCTTTATGTCCTTGGCATTGTACTAAGAATGTGACATGCATTTTCTCATATATTATTCTGTAATGTCATAAGCGGTGCACAATAGTATGGTTATCCCCATTGGACAGATAAGAGACATGGAGACTAATATAGGAGTATGAAGGGCATAAATAGGCTTGGAGAGTGAGTAAGAGAGGGCTTGTGGGTGGTTCATTTGGTAAAACTCTCACCTTGCAAGCATGAGGACCATGTGAAGAGCTAGATGAATGTTTTCCCTATGTTTGCATCATGATCCAAGTTCTGACCCTGGAACCTATGTGAAATGCTAGATACGGTGGTGTACCTCTGTAATGCCAGCACTGAGGAGGCAGAGGCAAGGGGATCAGTTAAGTGTAGCTTAATTGGTGAGCTCTGTGTCAGTTTGAGACCTTGTTTCAAAGGAGGTGGAGTGCATTGCTGGGCTTGACACCTGAGGTTGTCCTCTGTTTCCCACAAGCATGAGCACATGCACCGTCCACATTGATCTGCACACATGCGAACTTGTATACATACATGCACACATCCATACACAAACTGAGAAAGAAAGGGACCCGGGAAGCTCTGGAGGTAGGTGTCAAGGCAGTGTACTAGAGCAACAATCCAGTCATTTTCTGCCCTGGGAACGAAGTCCGGGGATTTGTCTGCGAGGCTTGAACCCTTAGAGATGCCACCTAGCTGAGCACATACTTGAGATGGAGAAAGTAGTGGGGTCATTCTTGTTTGCTGTGATCTCTAGGCCAAGGGCATGAAAGGCAGCACGCCCTACGGAACTATAGATGAGCAGATAGGCTCTAGCACAAGACCTGACCTTGTCCCAGGCTCCTTGATAAAGTGACCAGTTTCTCTGAACATCAGTGTTTTTTATAGTTCCGAGCCAGAGCTTCCAAGTTTCATTTCTAGGCCTGCTGAATACTGTACACAGAAAGCCAACCAGAGGCCAGGGCTGAGTCGGACTTTTGCTGTTTTTGTGTGTGAAGAAATAGATTAATGTTTTCCCAACCTTTTCAGCATGGCCAATAGGCTCCACTCCTGTCTGTAACTTGGCTGAGTTATTCATGAAGGTTTAAACAAGATTTTTAATAAATATGTTGTCATGTTGGGTAAAGGCCTAGTCATTGTTGTGGACATTCATACTTCTTCCCTGATGTCAGTGAGCAGAATTAACTTGTATAAAACTTCTGTCTACCAACAACTGAAAATACTTAACACTGGGTACTTTTAAGCTGTAACTGAAGTGAAGGAGAGAAACCACTCAGTCCACGTGTGACAGAGATTTTTTAGTAAGCTTGATTCTTTGGTCTAGATGATCAGCTTTGCTTGTAGAATCTTCTATAGGTAGCTTTTTCTTTTCTTTTCTTTACCTTTTTGAGAAAATTGTGGATGTAGCCTTAAAAATATCCATTCCTGTGGACTGAGTAGTAGGTAATACAAACTGAATGACAAGGAACCCTCTTTCCATTTAGGCATAGTTCACTTCCCTGTAACTCTTTGTGTGAGGACGGATTTTCATATTTTCTTTACAAAGAACCTTCTCCAGCCAGTTTCCGCTGCTTTTCTATTTTTTGAAGAAGAGGGCTTTGTGTCTCAAATGATGGCCATGTGGGACTCAGTCCCAGCAGTGCAGGTAAAGAATTCAGGGTGACGTCATAGGGGATGCATTCATTTTTCCATTTCAGATTCTCCATCTCAGGATCTGATGGCTAACTCATATTGAGAACACATT
>NW_024429184.1:95758662-95821095 GCF_017639785.1 Mesocricetus auratus
TTTGTAAAACTCTATTATAATTTCTGTGAAGTATCCCATTCCTTCCCATGTGATGTTTTCTGTGCCATTCAGTAAAGATAGAGTGAAATTCTTTCTTATGAATAGACACACACAGTCACACAACAGACACAGACACAGACATGGGCAGATTCACAGGACAGCTTTCAGGACAACATGGGTTCAGACTCATACAACATTTAGAGAATGAAGACATGGGGAGCATGAAGTAGTAAATTCACGTCTGCACTTGCTCTTGGTTAAATGACTCAAAGCAGAGCCTTTATTTCTTTCCTTAATGCAACACTGATGTATATTGAAAACTCGGGGTTAATCACTAACGTGTATAACTCATGCTTCAATGATTTTAGCTTTGACAATGTCTGTTTTTTATGCCATGTACTGTGATCATGCTGAGAAAGTGCAATAAGTCTCTCAGCATCTTCCCACTCCTAATGGATGATTCCTTTATCTTCATTGCTAGATTCCCATGCCTGGATTCTTTAGAGTTTCTGTGTTTCATATCTGTTTTGGCTTTGTCCGTCTGAGGTAAAACACAAAAAATTTCTCAGGCTAGCATATTATCTGCAGTGTTTTTAAAGTGCAGTCGATGGTTAGTCTGGTTGTCAACTTGACTTTATCTAGAATTAAGTAAAGCTCAAGCTTCTGGGTTCACGTGTGGAGAATTTTTTCTCTTTTAAATCATTTTTTATCTTGCTAATTATTTTTAAATTTATTTTTCAGTTTAAATTTAGATAAGAAACAAGGTTTCCTCACAAGTCAGTTCCAGGTCCTTCTCCCTTTCCCTCCCCTCCTCCTGTGCCCTCCCCCCAACTCCTCCTCCTGAGGATTTTTTTTTGGGAAGACTTTAAATGATTGCTTCTATTTCATTAGGGGTTATAGGTCTGTTTATATTGCTTATCTGTTCTTGATTTAGGCAAGTGATATCTATCCAGAAAATAGTCTGTTTCCTAAAAATTTTGAATTGTTTCCCCAGTGTCTGTTTTTATGTCCCCCTTTTCATTTCTGATTTTGCTAATTTGTATGTTCTCTCTCTACCTTTTGGTTAGTTTGGATTAAAGTTGGTCTATCTTTCTGATTTTCTCAAAGAACCAACTCTTTGTTTTATTGATTCTTTGTATTGTTTTCTTCGTTTCTACTTTATTGATTTCAGTCCTCAATTTTATTATTCCCTGGCATGTATTCCTTAGATGCCAGGGTGAGTTTCTCTATGTGGCTTTGAAGACTGTTCTGGAACTAGCTCTTGTAGCCCAGGCTGGTCTCAAACTCACTGAGATCTGTCTGCATCTGCCTTCTGAATACTGGGATGAAAGGCATGTGCCACCACCACCCGGCCATGCTGTTAATTCTCTCATGTGACTATTCTCCAGTTTCTTCATGTGGGCACTTAGTGCTCTGAACTTTCCTCTTAGTACTGCTTTCAAAGTGTCTCATAAGTTTGGGTAAGTTGTGTCTTCATTCTCATTGAATTCTTGGAAGTCTTTAATTTATTGTTTTTATCTCTTCCTTGACCCAGGAATGGTGCAATTGCATATTGTTCAATGTCCATGAGTTTGTAGGGATTCTGCAATTTGTGTTGTTGTTGAATTCTAACTGTAAAGCATGGTGGTCTGATAAGATAGAGGGTTAATCCAATCTATTTTTTAATCTGTTCAGGTTTGCCATGTTGCTGAATATGTGGTCAATTTTAGAGAAGGTTCCATGTGGCACCGCGAGAAGGTATATTCTTTTGTGTTTGGACCGAATGTTCTATAGATATCTGTTAAACCCAATTGGGTCATAACAGCTGTTTGTTCTTTTTTGTTAAGTTTTGGAAACTGTCATTCCTTTCAAAGACTCTACTATTTCTAAACAAGCAAAATTATCTTTTTTCATTTTTTGCTAAAATGTATTTCCATTTCCCCCTTTTCTCCCTCTAAAACATGGCCTACCTGCTCTACAGCAAATCCAAAGGCACTATTTTTTTACTAAAATCACATGCATATATGCTTCTGCAAGTGTATCGATATTCCTAAATATAACCCGTTCAGTCTATATGATGCTACCTCTGTGTGTGTGTTTTGGGTAGATGACCATTTGGCATTTGAAAACCAAGTAGTGTGCTCTTTCCTGGGGAAGACTACCTCTCCTAACCTCAACTTTCCTCTCTTACCTATGGTTTGTTAAGTAGAATGGATGCCTAATGGACTTTTCCCCATCTACTTTGGCATGTTCATTGGTGTCATCGTTGTTCAGCTCATGTTTAGGCAGTAATGTTGGTGAGACATTGTGAGTGTAGGTTCTGACATTCTAGTAGACACACTCTCACAGAAAACTCCCTGATCTTCTGACTCTTGCAATCTTTCTGCAATGTTCCTTGAGCCTTAGAAGTGGGATATTTTGTAGCTACATACATTGGCCCTGAGCTCTACAACTGTGCATTTTGATTGGTTGTGATTTTCCACAGTGGTCTCCAATTCTTGAAAAGAGACGTTTCCTTGATGAGGGTAACATACCTTTGAGTACAGGGAAAAACATTTACAGGTAGTAGTCAGGGACTATGTTTGTTTAGTTGTTAGTGGTTGTAGATTCTCCTCCAATCACCATTACTTCACTTGTAATAAGTAATTACCTAGGTTTCTTGTACCTAGAATGGTTTCTCTCTTGTTGGGGAGGTCTTGAGTCAAATTGCAGAGCTGTCAGTTACCACCAAAGAATGCACACCGTTGCTATTGATGTGATTCATGGGCATCATAAATATCTAGTACTGCTGGATGCCTCCCTCCTTTGGAAGCATGCATGATACAAGTGGTCTGACAGGAGAAATAAGGAAAAGCAGACTCTTTAAAGTAGTAAATATAGAAGAAGGATAGATGGTGGTAAATAACAAGGATGTCTGAAAAAGCCACCAGTAATAATATTATTAATGATTTACCTAAAACAGATAATGTGTAATTTGTGTATAAATATATGTGTACGGTTTTAATGAATTTTTCTCACTGGGGCTGGTGGTGCTCCCTCCAGGACTCAAAGACCATCTAAAAAAATCCCAATATGAGACATTAGAAGCCCTCTTTTGAATTACTGAGCAGAGGTGTCCAAGAGGCTCCTAAAACATATAGACTACTGCTGTTGCCCCAGCTACCCAAACATACTCCCAGGGGTGGAAGATATATCCCAATTGCTAAAGAGACCATGCATTCAGAAGAAAGCTCAGACACCCCTGAATAGAAACTGACCTGGATTCATCCTCCACCAGACTATTTTAAGTGTCAACTTGACAGTCCAGAAAAATGGTTTCTCTACCTGTGGGACATGACCCCTCCGAGGGGGTCAAATGACCCACTCACGGGGGTGGGGAGCTTCACTAAGACCATTAGAAAAGTGACTGAAACTTTCTTCCCCTTAGAAGTTCTATACTCATTTGAAATAGTGTGTTATCTATGCCTTTTGAAATCTGAAAATGTTGACTTAACTATCTCGGTCTGGGAAACAGGAAAGAACCTAAGAGAGATATGCATGGTACCCAAGAGAAGAGGAATGAGGCAATATCTCCAGAACAGATTGGGAACTCGGCGAGAGGTGGGGGGGGGGAGTGGAAGCTGGGAAGAAGAGAGGGGAAGAAGAGGAAGAGAGAGTAGGTCATGGGGGGAACAGGATTTGAGTGGGGGTAGAAATGGGGAGAACAGGATGAGGAAATACCATAAAAGAGGGAGTCATAGGTTAGAACACAGGTCTGGCACCAGTGAGACCTCTAGTAATCTAAAGGGGTGACACCAACTGGCAAGCTAAGCAATAGTGGAGAGAACACCTTAAATGCCCATTCCTGATGATGAACTTGATGTCTATAGCCATCCTAGAACCTTCATTCAGTGACTTATGGAAGCAGAGGCAAACACCCACAGTAAAACACTGAACTGAACCCATAGAACCTAGTGACAGAAAGAGAGGAGCGATGAGCAAATTGGCAAAGAAAGAGACAGCTGATGTGAACAAGGGGGGAGCACTTGGACCCCAGACAAACAGCCAGGAAGCCAGCATGGGACTGATCCAGACCCCCTGAGTGTGAGAGTCAATGAAAAGATCTGGACAATCTTTGGGGTCCTTAGCAGTAGATCATTATTTATCTCTGGCATACAAATGGACCTCATGTGTCCATAACAAAAAGAGGGATGCTCTCTCAGCCTGGACTCTTGGGGGAGTGCCTGGAACTTGCCCTGAGTGAAATGACAGATGCTAGATATCTCCTATGTGGAAGGAAATGGCGGTAGGGTGGGAGGCTGGGGGTGGTGGTGGAGGGGGTGTGGGAAGATGGGAGGGAGAAGGAACTGGGATTGAACATGTGAAGCAAGCTATTTAAAATTAAAGAAATAAAAAAATCTCTCACTGAAAAAGAAAAGAAAGAAAGAAGCAACTCTCCTTCAACATCACACTGGAACCCAGAGTTGGTGAACCAAGGAAGTGCAAATGAAAAAAAAAAGCACACAGATTTGGAAAGAAGAAAAGAAGTTTTCTCTTTTGCATACAACAAAATTGTCTAGCAAGAAACTCTGACCGAATCAGCAAGAAAACATCTTGAAGGAATAAGTGACCACTTCAAAGCTATAAATTTGAAAGTTTAATATATAAAAATGGCCTTCCCCTTCTAAGAACATTTGAAATAAAGAAATTCAAAACATAGATGCTAATAACCCCCAAATTAAGCATTCAGATACAAATCTAAAAATACACTCAAGACCATGTGAGGAATGACAGAAAACTGTGACTGAAGGAGTCAGAGGAAACTACCTCATGTTTAAAAGATAAGAAGACTCACATTAGGAAGATGGCAGCTCTTCCCTACTTGCTATGTAGTCTCAGTATCAAAAGTGCCAGTGTTGTGATACTACGAATGAGAACAGCCCCATATTCTCATGTATTTGAATGCTTTGTCCCCAGTCAGAAGGAACTGTTTGGGAAGGACTATGAGGTGTGGCCTTGTTGGAGGAGGTGTATACTTGGGGTAGGGCTTAGAAGTTTCTAAAGCCCACACCATTCCCTCTCCTGGGGTCCACTCTCCTTGGCCCCTTGCTTTTCTATCACATGTAATCTCTCAACAACCAATTCAGCACCATGCTTGCCTGCCTGCTGCCATGCTCCCCATTATGATGCACATGACCTCACCATCTAAAATTACAACCTTCAATGAACTCTTTTTGTAAGTGGCCTTGGTCATGGTGTCTCCTCAAAGCAATAGAATAATAATTAAAGCAGCAGTTAGTACACACTTGACCATGATGGGATTTTGAGGCATGTTTAAGATTCTTGGACTTTGCACTAGGAAAGTGGCTAAATGCTGCAAACCTTAAGGAAGTCCTATTATGAACTTCAAAGACAGTAGTTCTGAGTGCAATGTGCACTATAGAGGCCCAGGTCAATAGAATCCAGAGGAAATGGCATCAGCTTCCAGTCTAGAGATGGTTGTTGTGATATTTTGGCAAAATCATGGGTGCTTTCTGTCCTTGTCCAAAGAATCTGCCTGAGGTTAAATTTAAAGGGTTTGAACTGACTTCATAAATTTTGCTAGGCAGAGAATATTTCAAAACATTGACTCCACTATGTGGTACTTATAGATCACTGCTCTGTAGATCTACAACAAAAAAGAGCAGACAGGGCAAAAGAAAATACAAATGTACAGGTTGAGGAGAAAAAGAGCACAAACATTTCATCTTGGAGCCTTAACTGGTACTGAAAAACAAAAGAGAAAAAGAATAAAAGTAGTGGTACACTCAGGGCAGATCCTACCCTCCTAATCCTGCAATTTGTGAGAAGAAAAGGCCTTCAGGGATGACTTGTCCCTAAAGAGCAACAGTAAATCCAGGCTTATGCCAATACAATTCAAGTAGGGTCCCTGATTCCAGGTTTCATCCTAAGCAGGCAGCAGAACTTGACAACATTGGTCATGTGGTTCTGGCATTACATTCATGAAGGAGACATATGTGAAGGGGTTGTGGAATCATCCTCTGTGGTTAAGGAAAGCTGCCGAGGCCAGCATCTGTCAGGGGTGTCCCTGCATAGAATCCTAGGGAGACCATTAGGGGAAGCTGTGAAGGTGAAGCCTGGATTTCACTGGAGACCTCAAGGTAATGAAGATGCCAGAGTCACAGGATATCTGCCAATGAAAGCTGCTAAGGGAGAGTAGCACCAGCTCAAGAGAAAGAAGTCCATTGAAGTAAAAAAGGCAGACAGGAACAGGAGAGGTAAAGAGCCTTTGACATAAAACAGGAAAATGAGGAGTTTGGAGTTTGCCTTCCTGGGTTTGTCATGCTGTACTCCAGTATTTCCTCACTAATCCTTACTCTTTTCTCTATTTTCAAATGGGAATGTGAATTTTGAAACATGGTATGTTGAAACATAGAAATTGAGTTTTGCTTTCATGTGAGGTTACAATTAAAAGATTGTATGGATCTGAGAAGGGATTTTGGACTATGAAATAAGGTTGAGACTGAAAAACTATGGGGACTTTTAAAGTTTGACTTAGTGAATTTGCTTTCTGATACAGTTACAAGACTATAACAGACAAGAGAATGGAATGCAGTGGTTTGAATAAAACCCCATAGGTGCATATATTTGAATGTTTGGTCTCCCTTTCAGGAGGTATCATGAGGTGTGATATTTTGGAAGAGGCATGTCACTGGAAACTAATCTGAGGTATCGAAAGCCCACAGAACATGGACAAGGCCCCCTCTGTGGGTAGGGGAAGGACTGAAAATGGACAGGGCTCGATTTCTGACAGCACATGCAGTGGAATTCAAAACATACACATAGGGCTTTACAGGATGACAAACTGTGAAGGCTGGGGTAAGGAAAGTGATTGCTCGGTCACCTCTTCCTACCTCCTCACCCCACATTCTGAAGCCTTTGTGACATGGAGACAAGAGCTCTGTGATGCAGGCATGGGCCCAGCTGCCCACTCCCAGAAGGAACTCTAGGAGTTCAGTTGCTTGAGAGCAACAGTGCGATTCAGATGGAGAATATTCTCTCTCTTCTGGAAAGCATTGATACTTCATGGCTGACACCCAGCTTCACCACTTTAGCAATGGACATGATCCTAGCCTTTGTGTGTGGGCTGGGGATCTTTCACCTATTATTACCCTTCCTTCCCCCTAATGCACCTTCAACTCCACTGGCAGAAAGGATCACTGCCAAAAAGGTAAGAATGGCTTAGCCCCAAACAACAGAGAATAGTTCCCCCTCTCTCCTTTTATAGGCTCCACGTTCCAAATCATATAGGGTGGTAGCTGAAATGGGATTGCAGGCAACAGTAGAACCCCATCCTCTCAGAACTGGCAGGTAGGTCATGGAGACAGCAGGCCCCATGACATCTGCTCTCTCACCATGCATGCCTGGGAGAAGCCCTGTGAGACTGTGGTCAGTGGTGGTATGCCTGGGATGGTTAGGGACCTATGAAAAGAGAAAGGTTCTGAGCACTGGTTCCTATGTCCCCCTCTAGCTGACATGAAGGGGTGATGAGCTCCAGGAAATGAGTGATCCTTTGCTTCCTCTGCAGAACCCTGACCAATGACACTCATGGTGGCTCTCACAGAGATAGTCCCCATTTGAGTTTTCTAAGAGGAAAGGAACACATATTCGCCCACATTGTGGATAAGAGGATGGAGCTGCATGTGCTGTCTGTCTCTGTCAGGTGGAGAGGAGGCCTCAAGCAATACCAGGAAGAAAATCAGGATCAAGAGAGGTAGGCTGATTCTTTCCCCTGGAAAGGTGACTCATCCTCCTGTCCTTGAGTGATAACACCAAATGAGATGCAGAGCCATGGAGGAGGCAGCTCCTTGGAAAAAAACAGAATTGAAGACACTTCCCAGGTTCTGTGCACAGAATGAAGCCTTGGATGGCCAGGATTGGGTGATGCCTGGGAGGGGCAGTATGGAAAGAAGTTGTACATTGACTGGATTTCAAGGCAAAGTGGTTGTTAAAGTTCTCTGAGACATTCTCCTCTGTCACAACATTGGTCCTTCCCACCACTCCAAAGGGAGGTTAAGACATCCATGGAATTCATTAGAAGTGGAAGCACCTGGCCTGGGGCATTTTCCTGCCCACATAGACCTTACTCTCAATGCATTTGGGCATGTAGGCTTGCTCACAGTTGCCTGAGCCCCTGTTTCCCTTTTCTTTTCTACTGATGGGACATTTCATTCAGTGTTTGGTAAGAAACTAGGTCCCTCCTTATTCCACCATAACCCAGTGTCCATTTCCAGCCTACAGAGGCAGCAGGAAGAAATCAAGGGAGGACAAGGCACTGGTTTCACTTCTGCACAGGTGAGCCATCTCCATTACTTGGGGCCACTTACTACTTCCCAGTTATGTGATCACCCCCAACGAGAGCATAAGGTTATCAAGGGAATAGGGATCTCTGCATGGGTGGGATGTGGGGACAGTCCTGGAGTTTAAGTCAACAGGGTCTTATACAAAGCAGAGTTTGGAACAGAAGTCTGATGGGGTTCCAGGGTCCTTCCCCACTCAGATTGCCCAAACTCCAGACCCATATGCTCCTGGATGCATTTACATGTCCTGTCTCCTACAGCACCATAAGGAGGCTTGTCAATTCCTCAGCTTCAGCCAGCTTTTAAGACAAGATTCCCAGTTGAAGAGTCCATCCCTGAAGTTGCCAGAGCTGACCAGCCACCTCCGCAGCCCATAGAGGAATCTGTGGTCACAGATTTACCCATAGCAGAGTACTCTGCTCCTTTCAAGGAACAACTACTGTCCAAAGATTCCAAAATTGTGTAAACTGTCTAGGTGAATCCCCCAGCTTCTATTGAGTCACAGATGTCTGGGAGTGCCTCTCAACCACCAGAGACCTTGACTCTAGGGAGATGATGTTCACTACCACTGGTACCTTCCCACCTATTTCATCCTCCTGTTCCTGTGGCATATGATCCATCCGTGCCACATAGACAGATAGTGGCTCTTCCGTGTGACCAAAAAGCACTTGGGACCCTACAGAGCATACCTCTGCCAGGATTGCCAGCTCACATGCCAAAAACGTCAGGCATAACCATGCAAAACAGTCTAACTGTATCCCACCAGAAACATTTCTGCCTTGATCATCCCAGGCTTTATCAACTCATGCAGGCCTACCTCCACCACTCAAGGCCTTGACGACTCAAACAGTTCTTGTTCAACCACACTAGAACTTAATACCACATGCAGGCCTACGTACAACTCTGCCGGTCTAGAAAGCTCAGGCAAGCCTACCTCAATTATGCCAAGTCATGAGTACTCAAGTAGGCCCACCTGCGTCACTCCAGGCCTTAGCTCAAAGAGGCCTACTGAAAGAAGCCCAGGAGTAGACCACACAAACAGGCCTTCCTCAAACTCATTAGACATTAATAACACATACAGACCTACTTACCCCCTTGCAGGCCTTAAAAACTGTAGATCATGAGAGCTCAAACAGGCCTACCTCTAACAATCCAGGCCTTAAGAACACAAGCAGAACTACTTCTACAACTCTGGTTCTCGAAAATTCAACTAGGCCTACCTCAACATCTGGCATCCTTGACTACACAAGCAGGCCTACCTTAAGCAGTTCAAGCCTTAACTGCTCATGCAAGCCTACCTCAACAACATTATGCCTTAACTACTCAAATAGGCCTATCTCAATTACCCCATCCATTGTCCACTCCAACAGGCCAGTCTCAGGCCCTACCTGGTCCAATATAGTTTCCAAAACCGGTGCCAGTCCAACTCATCACATGGTAAGGCCTTGTAAGAACATCTTTCTGTCAGGCTTCAAAAGGCCTCCTTCTGGAAAGGACCCACATACAGGCAGATACAGGCTGGGGAGCCAACATTTGTTAACCCTGACATGCAGGAGATGCTGGAATTTCAGATTAGTAAGAGAGTAGAACTCAAAGTATGGAAAGGGAAAGGAAAAGAAAGATCTGATTATATCTTGGTATGCATGGGAAGTATGCTGCAGTCCTGGAGCCTCAAGCAGACCACTAGCACCTCAGGCCCCTTCTGGAGCCTAAACAGCAAATCTGAGCAGCTTTCAGGTCATCACCAATTCTACTACCAAGAGGTCTCTATCACCCATATACAGGTCACAGGTAGCCAGTTTTTCTGGGGTCTCCCCTACCTCCACAGTGAGTCCCTTGTGGCTACGGTCTTCACTAGATCCCCCTGCCATCATCTTCAATGTACTCTGTCCTTACATACCAATAGAAATTTAGTCTGACATACATCAAGAGCACATTTCTCCAAAGACTTTGCTTTATTACTTAGGGAAATCCCAATATTTAACCCCAAAATGTCTGACTTCAAAGCACCAGTGACTAGAAACCAAATGGGGAACAGTGATCCAACCACACTCCCAAATGTACCATGCAATTCACCTCCAGCTAGGAATAATGGTGTTTCTCACACTAATGCTTCAAGAAACCAACTTAATGTCCCACCCGCTGTTCAAAACCTAGAAACTATATTTTGAAGAAACACCAAGAAAGAAGTAAAAATCTACCAGACAGGGTTAAAAAAATCACAGGAAGCATTTCTTGAACTCACTTCACAGAAGTGGGCCTCCAAGGGCCAGGCTTCCCTTGCCCATCTCCCAAGGGAAATCATTGACCATGAAATCCAGGAGCACCTAGAGCAACACTTAAAAAATCGATTTTGTCAACTCCATGTCCAATGGCCCCACAAGAATCAAGAATCAGAGGAACCACCTGGAATGGGTCAGGCAGAGGTGAATGATGGGACTTCATGTCCCTCAACATTGACAGATGAGAGCAGTCAACATCCACAGAGTGTCTCATCAAAGGTTCCAAAGACAGCCCAACTCCTGAGGGACCCATGCAAGGATCTAAACTGTCTAGGAAGCGTATTGAATGATCTGGATAGGAGCCCAGAAGGTTCCCTGGGCAAAGTTGTAGAGATTATCTCCGATGCAGAGGCAGAAGCCAGCTACTTGAGACACCCAGGAGTTGGCACACCAAGTTTTGCCCTGGTGGGACCAGGAAAGGAGCATCTAGCAGGCTCACTGCATATCCATTCGAGCAGCAAGTGCAAGCACATCCACAATAGCAAGATGGCCATGGAAAGAACATCCTTTCATGATTTGAACAGTCACAAGAAAGATTCTCGGGCCTTCTTTCCTAGATTCTGGCATGCAGAAGGTGCTAGAAACACATCTAACCAGATGTCTTGTGAAACACCGGTGGAGCTTGGCCCTCAGAGGACTCAAAACCATACCTATTTTTAACAGAAACAAGGCTACCTTTGTGCCTTTTCAAATGCCCTCCAATGCCTTCTTGTCCTTTGGGGACTCTAGAGATAATTCCCTTCCCACAAATCCCAGTACCCTGGAGAAGCTGTCGCAAGCCCCAGAAGAGACTGCAATGAAAGCAGATTCCCTTGTGAATTCCACAAAGAACCCTCCTTCTTCCCTCCATTGGGGGCTATTCTAACCAGGGAAACTCCGTGCCTGCTGAAGCCCCTACAAGTATCCAGGAGAATAGTATGAAATCTGTGTCCACTGGAGAGAGCTTTGTAGGCACAGCCTGGCACTTTAATACTGTTCTTAAATATTGCACAGGTAAGCCAGTGTCAACTCCAGGCCGAATCAGAGGTATGTGTCAGTCACAAAAAAATGAGCATGTTTCATTAGGAAAGACAGACCAACCGTTGTCACTAATGAGCAACAGTGTGGCATCCCAGTCAACAAGGAGTAGGGATACCAGGGAGCTGGAGAAGGCAGAGAACAGCGGGTCATGTGACTGGGCATTTACCACTGCAGCTCACAAGATGAGAAACTTTCTATACAACAATAAACATCTATGGATTTTGAATCTCTGGAGACCACTGAAAGTCCATCCTCTTCCAGAGCTTTTAATAAGACACCAGAATACTCAGGCCTGGGCACTCATCACTGCTCAGCCCCTGGGGTTTTCCTACTGGACCGTGCCACTGGCACATTGTTTCAAGATTGTGCCCCTGAGGTGGTTCTTTCTGCAGATATCCTGGCCTCTAAGGCCTCCAAGTCCAGCTGCAAGACTGTGTCCACTACAAGTACATCAACCTCCCATGACAGGTTCCCTTTTCTGTCAAGTGAAGTGACTGTTCCCAAGATATCTAAACCACAGGAACCACGGACTAGCCACATCTTTGCTTCAAATAACCAAAAGGATCACTATAGAAATCCCAGGCTCGACTTCTATCATTCAGCGAAAAGGCCTGCCCAAGCCTCCAAGTCAGATAGTCATGAAAAGAAGTTTGGGGATAAGATCAAATGCTTCATATTTTTAACCCTGAAGGGAAGTTCAATAAAAGTTAAGAAAAATTCACAACAGAAAGTCAAGGCCCCATCAGCCCCAACCCAAAGTCAAGGGTCAATGGGGAGCAGAGTATTCATGTCACATCCGGTCGCTGAAGCACAGAACCACATGATCTCGGCTGTATGGGTTCCAGTGGAGAAACACGGTGTACACCTTCAATGTGTTCACGCAAAGAATCTGCATGAACCATCTAAAGATTCAGTGTGTAGGCATTTCTGCCATCATAGAATTCCTACTATCCAGTCAAACATAACACAAGGAAACACTAGCTGTGCTCAACAAGTTATCCCCAAGGTGCACAGACAAGCATCCACAGACAAATGGATGCCCTAAGTTTGCAACGGGGTTCAGATGTTGAGACAACCTTTGTCGCAAGCCGCCATCTATCATGGAATAAGACAGACACCACGTGTCCCTGGGACCCCTATTCACTGTCCTAGGCACTGCCCCTGTAGAAGTGGACATTATTGAAAAGAAGTACTTTTCTAAATGTGAAGTAATTAAACTTATAGTCATTCATTACTTTCTGTGTGTTTTGTCTGGAGGTTGTGTCTACAGTGCTAGGCCACAGGGAAATGGCTGCATCTGGTCTACCTCAGCACTGCTTCTGGAGGGGATAGGCTCCTCAAAGAGGAGACAGTGGCAATTGAAGTCTCACCAACTCCTGGTTCCATCATTGTAGCGACTGTTAATTATACTGTAATTATGGAAGCAGAAGTAAAGGTTTTGTGGGGTTGGCAGTTGTCAACCCTACAAGACACAAACAAGAAGTACTTAGGAGTGATGTGGACATAATAAATAAAAACAATAAGATCCATACAAGCCTTGAGGATTGGGGAGTGCTAAATTAACCCTGTCAGATACCACCCTTAGGGCCAGCTTTTACCATTTCTTTCTCCTGATTTGCTCTAACATGAACTTTATGTAGCTGTGTACAGAGACTCACAAGAAGCAGCCCAATGTCACCAAGCAGGCACAGGGCTTACGTTTTTCAAAGTAGGAGAACCATAACCCCTGGATATCCTCCCAAGAAAGAAAGGACCTGGGGACTTTCAGGACCCCCTACCAACTCATTGTGGCTGCCACCCAGATGAGTTCTCCAGGCCTCCCAGCTCAGCCTGGATGACAAAGCAGTGTCACCCTGTCATGTGTCAGCCTCCAATGCCAGAATGGTGGCCAGCATTGAACTGACAACTTTCATGAGTGTGGCAGCGAGAATGCTTGCTGAGGGTCTCATGATGCCTGTTCATTTGTACTTCCTTCTGGTCCACTCTATATGCATCGCCCCTCTGCATGATTAGCCCAAGGAGCGAGGTAGAAAACAAAAAGGTTAGAGCCAAGCAGGAGGCCGCTTAACATGAGGATGCCCTAAACTTTTCCATGCATGTGTAGCCCCTGCCCTCCTTGTTTAGACTGTGTATACCAAGGTCTGTGTCATTCACCCCAGGCCCTTCAACTTGGACTGGAGGAGCCTTTTAGCTTTAAAGGAGTTGAAGCAAATCCAAGGAATGAAGATCAGCTTCCTCACAGCAGGTCTATTAAGTGTCTCCTTCCCTCGCATGCCTGGTGCTAAGAACCGTGCACCATCCTTAGACATCAGTTTCCTGCTCCTGAGCAGCTGCTGTGGATTGCATGGAACTCTTGATTTTAGATCTTGCCATTTGTTACTTCCTGGAAAGAAATAGAACAGGAGAGACGGAAGCAGCCACACATAAACTGTAAATGCCTAGCCAGAGCGCTTGCTATCATCTCTCACGAGCCAGCTCAACAGATGGGAAAGATTCTTTTTATCTCCACAGCATTATTATAAAGCACATTCATGAAGTGAAACCTGCCTTTCTGTCTCAAACCACTTTCACTGATTATGCCTTGTTTTTGTTTTTGTTTTTGTTTTTTTTGGTTTTTCGAGACAGGGTTTCTCTGTATTGTTTTGGAGGCTATCGGTCCAGCCCAGCCTCGAACTCACAGAGATCCGCCTGCCTCTGCCTCCCAAGTGCTGGGATTAAAGGCATGTGCCACCACCGCCCGGCTTGATTATGCCTTGTTTAACCTTGCGTCTTGAGAAGTCTCTGGCTCTAAAAAAATAATAAGTTTGATTCCTCTGGAGTTTTCTATTCTTTACTGAAAATGAAAATTATATATATACATATGCATATATAAATGTATATACATATAAATACATTATATATTATATATATT
Source organism: Mesocricetus auratus (assembly GCF_017639785.1). Taxonomy (NCBI): domain Eukaryota; kingdom Metazoa; phylum Chordata; class Mammalia; order Rodentia; family Cricetidae; genus Mesocricetus; species Mesocricetus auratus. The sequence goes on from NW_024429184.1 coordinate 95,773,194, forward strand.
AAAGTAAGTGAATTTAAATATATGTTTCATAGGTGATCACAAATCTTCCTCTTCCAATGGATTTGAGTTAAATAGCAGACATTAAATGTAAAAGATGTGAATCAAGCACACAATTATTCTTTTTTCTCGGTTGAACTAAGAATTCTTACTTATACCCAAGCTCTCCATTATTCATCTCAGAAATGTGAGCTGTGTTAATTAGAAACTTATATAAAGATGTTCATTTTTTCTTTCCCCATACAACAATGGTTTTAGCTCAGAACCTATTAGGTGAGCTGGAAAAACAGCTATAAAATCTAGAATAGTGGGGGCTGGAGAGATGTCTCAGTGGTTAAGAAAACTTGTTGTTCTTGCAGAGGACCTGGGTTCTGTGCCCAGTCCCACACCAGGAAGCTCACAAACACCTCTAACTCCAGCTCCAGGGGGTCCGATTCCTTCTTCTGACCTCCACAGACACCTGTATACATACACACACCAATATTTTTTTTAATCTGAAAAGAGATTAGTATCAAAAAAAGAATCAATTGATAGAGGAAACCTTTGGGGAAAATCCAATTCAGTAGAACATTACCACGTTAAAGCACCATTGCTCAATTAGCAGAAAACATTTTCAAGAATATGTGAAATCTTGTAGCCGTAAGAAAACAATCTTGGAAACCAGTTAAAGCATGGCACTTCTTGTGTCCTTCAACAGTGGGTTGGACAAGAAACATGGACCTTAGTCACTGGGGGTTTGGAGTACTACAGATCCATTGCAGGAAATTCACCTCCTCCTGCTTATTGTGAATATTCCACATTTCTAACCTCTTTCCTTCTCTGTCATTTCATCAGCACATTACTCTGTCACAGAAAGATCCTAGTCCCTGCCTCTCTCTGGCTTCCAGGCCAAGTCCTTCAGCATTTACTAAACCTGTGTTGTTCCTTTCACCACTGAGAAAAACATTCATCTTCTCTAAGTACCTCCCCTTCCTGGAACAACATGGAAGGAACACAGTTTTGCAAGATGAGCTGACTGTTCATTGTTTGTGAAGAGTGGAAATTTCTGGGTAAGAATGGAGAGAGATGCATATTAGCCCTGTGTAAAATCTTATAATTCTGGGTCTAATGAAGCAAGACTCTGACCCCAGACAAGAATTTGCATCTTGTGTAATATCTCCTCATAGAGATGCGATTGCTAACTAGTGAAAAGTGGGATTTGGTCATTACAGATACTTCAGTATAACAATGTGACAATTGTTTCTCAGTGTAATTGACAAGTTAAAGACTGAGTGTCTAAAGCGATGATTCAGCAAATGCTCTGCTAACTTCAGCTTTAAAGAACTAAATCTTGTTTGTGGAGACATCTGCTATCAGTATATGTTGCATTTGAGGAATCTTTTGCTTCTGTTTTCTGAACATATTTTTATATAATAAAATGTAAGTACCACGAGGAATATGAAAACATGACTTCAAAAAAATGAGAAAGGAGGGGCTAAAAGGTGACTAGGCAGGCAAATGCAGTGGCTGTGAGCGCCTATGTGTTTATTTCCTGGACTGCTTGGTGAGCACATGAATGCTCTACACATTGCTGAACAGTGTAAGAGTGCTATAAAAAGCTTCAGCTGAAATATTTGTGGAAATTTTAATAAAAAATTAAAGACTCTAAAAATGGTCCAAAAGATATGCAAGAAGTTAAAAAAAGTACAAAACTAAAAATTTACTAAAATATTTTAAGAGCAGTAACAATCTATAACCCATTCCTGTGGCAGTTCAATATTAGGAAAGCAGCTCTTACATTCTAAGAGACTTGAATTTTTGCTGGACCTCACAGCCAAAGTTAATTATATACCTGGAGGTTACTTAAGAATTAAGACTGCTATCCTACTGTGTAGCCAGCTTGTTTGTTTAACCTGCTCTTAAGAGAGCAATGGAGCAATCAACCTTGCTTGCCTTGAATTTCCCATGTAATCAACTTTTACAACCTAAGCTGATGCATAGCTAGAATCTTAATTACGTACTCTTCCATAACCCCGACCAAAAATAATGCATGACTATCATTTGCTGAAAACAACAAAAGTAGAGGTTGAAAGAAATCTTGTAACATGAATATTCACCATAAATATTGACTACCACATTTGGACAGTGCTGAGTAAACAATACAGGGGTTGGAGAGATGGCTCATTGTGTAAAAGCATTGACTGCTCTTCTGGGGAACACTGGTTCAATTCCTAGCACCCACGTGGCAACTCACACCTGTCTGTAACTCCAGTTCCAGGGCTTCTGACACCCTCATACAGACATACATGCAGGCAAAACTCCATTCAACATTAAATAAAAGTAAATTGTTAATAAATTATTTAAAAACAAAAAGATATGGCGGGCAGTGGTGTCCCATGCTTTTGATCCCAACACTCAGGAGGTAGAGGCATGTGGATATCAATGAGTTTGAAGCCAGCCTGGTCCACAGAGTGAGTTCCAGGACAGCCAGAGCTACACAAGGAAACCCTATCAAAAACAAAAACAAACAAAAAAGAAACAAGCTTAATAAACACTAATATTTATAATATTGTATGTTATATGGGTCAATTTGAGTCAGTGATTTGATACTTTGTAATACTCCATTAAAGATTTCTGTAAATTTCCCTTCATTCTTTCTTTCTGTGATGCTTTCTGTGATGTGCAATGAACATAAGGCAAAGCCTTTTATTAGAAACAGACACACAATTACACGCAGAGACAGACATGTACAGTCACATAGACATATTCATACAGTGACAAACATACAGAGACATAGAGGGAGAGATGAACACAGTGATAAATTCACAAGATAGCTGTCAAGCAGGCACACATTCAGATAGACAAAGGACACAATGTCCCAAGGAATATGAAATAAATAATCCAAAACTGGGCTCGCTTTTGGTTAAATGACACCAAATGCTTTGATTTCTCTATCATCAGTGTAGTACTGGTGACTGGGAATTTATTGTTAATGCATTCAAAACAATTGAACTTTGGTGCTCCAAGTGAGGAATGTGTGTGACTTGGTGAGAACCATTTCATGTATTTAATACACATACTCATTTCTAGCCACTCCAAGTAGTTACAGGCAAGAACATGAACTATTTTACTCTATTTCCCAATCAAGGCAAACAGAATGACAACACCTCTCATACTGCTACAGGTTCCACAGTCAAGTTCCTAGTGCCTCCAAAGGCCTGGAGACTCCCTTTTCTCCAGCTCCTTCTTTGAAGCCAAACATTCTAATATATGTCTGGCAAATAATATTAGGGTATTGGTTACCCCATCCCTGGTCTCTCAGAAGCCAAGACATTCCAGACCACCGAAGACAAAGAATCCACAGGCTATCAAGCCCCACCTACTTCCAAGAAATCAAGACAAAGCATCATTCAGAGGAAAATATACTAAGACCTTTAACTCCAGATACACAGGGAAAGGCAGGCTATATACACTGAGAAGCACTGAGGTCTTAGTGAAGAGAAATTAAGCACACCCTGTAACCTCATTACTGATGACACCATTCAGAACCAAGGCAAAGGAAAGCAAAAGAGAGCTGCTCCCTGGAGTTAGAACAGACATGCTCCTGGAACACTAACCCTGCAGAAGAGCCTGGATTTAGATCTTCCTGGAGACAAATGTGTGCCCTAAAGTATTATTAAGAACAACAGAGTAATCATCCAGATTATTGGACCTGGCTGCCGTAAGAGAGATAGTGAGACACATTTCAAAAACATCTTGACAACTTCCAGGGCTGCAGTTTAGATATATCAGTGGTTTCTCATTGCAAGGGAAAGAAACCAGAATAATCTAACTAGTCTCATATATTAAATTAGCAAGCAGCTGACAACCTCCTTGAAAGAATGAGGAGACCACCCTTGGGGCTTTTGTGATATGCTCACTTTTAAACAACAAAGAGACAGATTTTTTTAGAGGAATTTTGACCCTCACACAGGGAAACATAACAATCAATGGAAGCTGCCTGTCTTAGGGTTTCTCTTGCTGTAAAGAAACACCATGACCACCGCAGCTGTTATAAATGAAAACATTTCATTAGGCTGGCTTACAATTTCAGAGGTTTAGTCTATTACCATCATGGCAGGACATGCTAACATGCAGGCAGGCATAATGCTAGAGAAGGAGCTAAGAGTTCTACATCTTGATGCTCAGGCATATGGACATGAGCTGTCACACTGGGCATGGTTTGAGCACATATGAGGCTTAAAAGCCTACCTCCACAGTGACAAACTTCCTAATAGTGCCATTCCCTATGGGCCAAGTTTTCAAATGCATGAGTCTATGGAAGCCATTCCTATTCAAACCACCACACTGCCTGTAAGAGCAGCTCAACAGTAGATCTAACTGACAAAACTTCAAAATAAACATTGTATGTACAAAGAACAAAGATAATCAAAATTAAGGAGGTAAAAAGGAAGACAATCTCTTATCATATACATGGCAGAAGTCATAAAAAGAATCAAAAGGAAATTCTGAAGCTAAAAGTTTCAATAACTAAAATTAAAAAAAACCTCAATAGCTAAAGCGCTACTTTCATAAGGGGCACACAGCTTCTGTTTGAGCTTGCAGAAGAAAGATTTGGTAAACTTGAAGTCAATAAATCCAGATTATACAAATCTGAAACTAGAAATATAAAACATGCATAAATGAACCAAGCTGAAAAGAAATGTGGGCTTATGAACATACACAAAGCAGACTATCAGAAGGAAGGAAGGAATGAGGAAGGAAATATTCAAAAGTCAAAATTAGCACTTATGAAGGGATCCTAATAAAGTTAATAGCTGAGGGGTAACAAGATGGCTCAGTGGATAGAGGTACTTGCTGTTAAGCCTGGCATCTTGAGCCCCATCCTAAGGACCCATAGAGCATACAGAGAGGATAATTTCTCAAAAGCTGTCCTCTGATATCCACACACATGCGATAGCACACACAAGCCCATGCAAACACAGAGAAGGAAGAAATGTGCAACTATAGTTAAAACAACTAATAACTGAAACAAGGGAGACCAGAAGGCAGTAAGGGCAACACCAAGTTCAAAGAAAAAATGACCATAACTGATTATAAACCCATTAAAATCAGACTTCAAAAACAGGGTAAAATAAAATATGACAATAAATGCAAACTGAGATTACATACTACTTACAGAATGACCTCATGAGGAATCATAAAGGAAGTTTTTAAAGATGGAGAAATAACCCCAGAGATTAATTTCAAATACAAAAGAGAAAAGAAAATCCACTAGTAAGTGTAATTAAATAATTATAAAAGACAGGGTAAATGCATATTTCTCCTCTTTTCTCTAAGTAATTTTAAAACCAATTGTATAAAACAATACACTATATGGATGGGGCTGTTGAATATACAATGGACTCATTTCCTATAATAACTAGAAGAGAAGGTTGGATCACAGTACATTTGGTTAGGAAAATGACACCCTTTCAGCTCTTTCTGCCTCCACCCCTTTCCCCAAAAAAAGGGGGCATTTCAGGTTGAGGTACAAAACTGGTCTAAGAGAAACTCCAATAAATCTACAAGGATGACCCCAGTTAAGATTCCAAGCAATCTGGGATATTTGCATCTCCTGTGGCCATGCAAGACTTCCAGTTGAGGGATTAGGACACCAATCCAGTCACGTAATCTTCAGCCTACAGTCTGTCCTGACTATGGGATATGCTGGAGCAAGGGTGGGCAGAAATTGTGGGAGTGACCAACCAATGAGTGGTCCAGCCTAATATTCATGACACTAGAGTGAGCCCACCCTGAATATCACCTGGATTACCAGGACTCACAGACTTGATGGCCCAGAGACCTAGGATGGAACCAAACATAACTGGAGAAAAAATATGTCAGTGTAATGGTGCCTAATGGTATTCAGCTATACTCATAAATTGGTGCCTAGACCAGTTGTCATCAGAGAGGCTTCGTCTAGCACCCGATGGAAACAGATACAGAGACCAGCAACCAAACATTAGTCCATGCTCAGGGAATCCTAATGAAGAGGGGGAGAAAGGATTATAGGAGCCAAAAGGGTCAAGGACATCACAAGGAAATCCAGAAAATCAGGTAACTTGGGCTCATTAAGAGCTAACAGGGAGCCTGTGTGGGACTTACTTACACCCTCTGCATGTTAAGTGACAGTTGTATAACTTAGTCTTCTTGTAGGAATCCTAGTCGGGACAGGAGTTGTCTTTGACTCTTTTGCTGACTTTTTGTACCCTATTCCTCGTAGTGGGTTGCCTTGCCCAGCCTTAATACAAGAGGGGGTGTTTAGTCTTACTGCAACTTGATATGCCATGTTTAGTTGATATCATGGAAGACCTACCCTTTTCTGAAAAGAAATGGAAAAGAGAATGGGGGAGGCAGATGTGTTGGTGAGGGACTGGGAGGAGACGTGGTAGAGGAAACTAGCCATGATGTAAAAATACACATTTTTTAATCTTTTAAAGAAAATAGGAAAATGACACCCAGTGGTAGCATTAATCAACAAACAAATGAAAAGAACTAGAACTGCTGATAATATGGTCAGTATATCATATACATGCTTTTCTATTTCCTCCAAAATATCAAAAGTCATATGCTTATATGAAGTAATAACCATTATAATTATTAAGTTCTTTAGGAAGAAAGAGAAATCCTGTCTTTGGGAAATATATATATATATGTATGTATATATATATATATATATATATATACAGAGAGAGACAGAGAGAGAGGAGAAAGACAGAGACAGAGAAGAAAGGAAGGAAGGAAAGAAGGAAGGAAGGAAGGAAGGAAGGAAGGAAGGGGAGGAAGGAAATTAACTCCAGGATTAACAAGATGGTTCAACGGAATAAGAGCTTGTTGTGGAAGTGTGAAGACAAGAGGTTGGCTTGTAAGAACCTAAGTAAAAGTAAGTCATACAGGAGAAACAGCTACCTGGAATCCCAGCAGGACAGAGCCAAGGAATTTCCAAGGGAAGCAAGCTAGACATATTAGTGGAAATACTGAGAGATAGCCTATCGGGAAGAGCACTCCGAAAAAACATTTCATTTCTGGACTTCCACATGAACATGTGCAAAGGTGCACCAGTACCTGCATACACACACATGCAAACATGCATGTACACATGCACACCAAGACACATGCAAATACAAAAAGGGAAAGAAAATAATTCTATTATACTATCAGAAATAATAAAACACATATAATAAACTCAACAAAAGCAGCACAAAATTTACACACTGAAAGAAAATCATTACTGAAAGAATTTAAGGAAAATCTAAATACATGAAAAAGCATTCACATTCGTGGATCAGAAGATTAAACATTGGAAAGATAATGTGGTGTTTGAATAAGGATAGCCCCCACAGATTCATATATTTAAATGTTTAAGGAATAGCAGTATGAAAGGATTAGGAGGTGTGGTCATGCTAGATGAAGTGTGTCAATGTATTTTCATAACCCAAGCTCTCTCTTTCTGCTGACTGCAGATGTAGAACTCTCAACTACTCCTCAGGAGCCATGTGTACTTATGTGTAGCCATACTCCTTGCCATGCTTATAATGGACTAAACCTCTGAAAATGTAACCAAGCCTCAATCAAATGCTTTCCTTTATAAAAGTTGCTGTGGTCATGATGTTTGCACATAGCAATAGAAAATTGACTAAGATAGGTAATCTACCCATGGATGTCTACATATTAAATACAGCTTTTTTAGATCCAGTTATATTCATAGTTAATGTATATATCAGAAGAAATTGTCAAATAGTCAATGGAAACAACACACACACACACACACACACACACACACAATCTCTTGTAACCAAAGAGATTTTTGAAAAATAAGTTAACCAAAATTAAAATACTTTAACTAATGCAAGATTATTTCAGTTCAACTCTAATAATCAAATTAATACTCAACTTAGCATTTTCAACCTTATTTAAATGTGGAAGCATTTATTTGACTACAAATCCCCCACACAGTGATTTTGAGAAATGCTAGTGATTTTCTTCCTTCCTTCCTTCCTTCCTTCCTTCCTTCCTTCCTTCCTTCCTTCCTTTCTTTCTTTGCGATATGGCCTCATTATGTGATATTGACTTGTCTGGAACTTGCAATGTAGACCAAGCTAGGCTTACAAAACAAACACAGGCTGGCAGAGAAGTCATTAGAGTTTGGGTCTGGGCTTCTGAGGCAAACAGAATGTAAAGAATGATGTGCAGTCAGTACTGAACACAATTACCCTGTCAAGCAATTTGCTGAGTAAGTTCAGCAGGTCAAGAGGTTGAGAAGCAGAGCCAAGGGGAGCTAAAAACTATAGAGAGGTTTTCATAACCTCCGGTTACTGGGAATATAAAAATTGGAGTTCATGACTTATTAAGAAAAAGAGTCCTGCGAAATATTTGTCATATTGAAAGTTTTCACTTTAGAAGTTAGTGAAGAAACAAGAAGAGCCACCATACAGACTGTGAAGCACTTCAAGCTATCCTAGGGACTTGTCACAGTCCATCTCTCAGCTACTAGGAACAGAATTGGAGAATAAGAATTGCCCCCACTCCCCCACAATAATACAGCTAGATGTAAGTAGACACAATACTGTCTCCCATTAATTTTAAAATACTTGTGATTATTAATGTATACAAGAAAATAATTATCAATGCCATCTTAAATGGAAATTGTAATCCCAGAAAAAAGGTGGTGACTAAAATTTAAAATTCAACAGATTTAACATTAGACATAACCTCAAGAAAATTATGATATGGGATACAGTAGGAAGGTTAATACTGAAATTCAAACACAAGGCTAAATAGCAAAAGTGTAATATAAAATGCATGCAAAATATGATAGAAACTTTTTCCTTTTAAATTTTAATTTTTTATTTTTCTTTGATAATTTCGTACATACACACACACACATATATATATATATATATTATTTTCACACACCACTACTCTCTCCCTCCTCTCACTACTGCTAAACTCCTCTTCCTGACAAGCGTCTGACCTATTTTCATGATTTTTTGATAGTTTGTTTGTTTTGCATTATGAGCCACTGTGTTTAATTAGGTTTGCTTGCATGTGCATGGGTAGACGTCATTTATTAGAGTGTGGACAATTTACTCATGGTTAAACCACTGAAGAAAGTGTCTTTCACTCACCCAGTATTTGCTAACTGCCTATAGCTCATCTGGGTGGAGTGAAGCATCATGACACCTTCCCCAACCATGATCAAATTTCTATGTTGGGACACATCTTGTAGAACACTTACACAGGTATCTACATCTGCTGCAATTTCGTGAGTGCCGTGTCCATCATGGCACTGCACAATTATCTCTATCTCTGGCTCCACAGTCTTGCTTCCCCATCTTCTGCAGTGTTCCCTGAGCCTTGGAAGGGTTGTTAAGAAAAGTCCCATTTAGAGATAAGTACTCAACACTCACATATTCTGAACACTTTGACTACTTATCAGTCTCTACAGTAACTGTCACACACTATAAACAGAAGTATCTCCAACTAAGGTTGAGAAGCAACACTAATCTGTGAGTATAAACCTAAATACTTAACAGGTATTTTGGAACCATGCCCTTTTAGCAAAACAGCAGTAGGAGGTTGCCCTAACCAGGTCTATGCTATTCTCAACAATGGGCTTTTGACCATGTTTGCAGTACCAAATATGAATTTACTCTCATGGTATTGGTCTCAAATCTAAGCAGAGAGCAATTGATTACCCATATAGAAGTCCTGCCGCTATCACACCAGGAGGTTCGTCTTGTCTTGTAGGTTGATATTGTAGCCTCAAAAGGGAATTATAAGATAGGAAAAGATATCTTGAGAAAGTAGAAACAAAAATTAACACAGAATGTATCAAACCTAATAAATGAAAGCTAACATCGCTCTAATAGGTCTACAGTGGACAGCATTCTCAGTGTTGAAAAGTCAAAGCCCCAAAGGACACAATTCTTAGCACTCACGCAGCAGTGGTAGAAGCCCTTGTAAGAGGAATCATGCAAGAGAAAGAAATAAAAGGTACCTATCAGGGAAAGGGGAAGCGAAATGATCACTAACTGAAATGCTAACAAGATGTGAAGTGTGGAAATTCCTAATTACTCTGCCAAATACCCATCAGAACCAATGAACAAATGAAGTACAGTTGCAGGATACAAAACTAGCATGTGAAAGTCATGTATAATTATAATGAGCTGTTTTTTTTAGTTCAAACTTTACGTAAAGCTATGAAACCTAGATAGCCAGGACCAACAATACTAAAAGAACAATGGTAAAGATGTGGCTCATCGATTAAGAACACACACTGCTCGGGGAGTCCAGGGAAGCAGCGGTTCCTCTGGCAGCATCAGGTAAACAGGCCGGCTTCCTGGCCTGTGTTCCAGTGCCTGTAGATCGCCTGGGAACTGTACAGAGCTCCCAATCCTGGCTGGAGCCAAGGACCCCGGACTCCAGGTCTTCTCTCCCACCAAGGAGACCAGGAAACCAGAGGAGGCTGAGAGTCCAGGGAAGCAGCTGTTCCTCAGGCAGCATCAGGTAAACAGGCCAGCTTCCCGGCCTCTGTTCCAGTGCCTGCAGATTGCCTGGGAACTGCACAGAGCTCCCAATCCCGGTGGGAGCCAAGCACCCCAGACTCCAGGTCTTCTCTCCCAAGAATGAGACCAGGAAACCAGAGGAGCCAGGGAGACCAGGGGAGTAGCTGTTCTGGATCAGGTACAACAGGACCCAGCATAGGGTCCAGGGGACCAGGTAGGAGGCTAAGCGTCCCAGATTCCTGTTCTTCTTCTCTGCCCACAGGACCAGCATTTGGACAAGGAATAGAAGAACCACTAGATTATTGGACTTGCTAGCACCCACCAAAAGGGAACTCTGGTCCCCAGATCAGTAAAGGGCTCTTTCTGCACCCACTAGAAGAAAAGAAGGGATAAGAGACAATACAAAAACACACTCAGCAACAGAAAAACAAATATGACACCGCCAGATTCTAGAGACTCCACACCAGCAAGACCCCAACATTCCAATGCAAACGAAGCAGAAGAGAACGACCTTAAAAGCACTTTCATGAAAATGATAGAGGCCCTAAAAGAGGATATAGGAAAATCCCTCAAAGAAATGGAAGAAAAAACAAACCAAAAAATGCAAGAATTGGAAGAAAAAACAAACCAAAAAAGGCAGGAAATGGAAGAAGAAACAAAGCAAAAAATGCAAGAAATGGAAGAAAAAACAAAGCAAAAAATGCAAGAATTGGAAGAAGAAACATACCAAAAAAGGCAGGAAATGGAAGAAGAAACAAAGCAAAAAATGCAAGAAATGGTAGAAAAAAACAAAGCAAAAAATGAAAAAAATGGAAGAAGAAACATACCAAAAAAGGCAGGAAATGGAAGAAGAAACAAAGCACAAAATGCGAGAAATGGAATAAAAAGCAAACCAAAAAAATGCAAGAAATGGAAGAAAGAACAAACCAAAAAATTCATAAAAGGCAACAAATGGACGAAAAGATAAACAGAAAATTGCAAGAAGCAATGCAAACACTGCAAGGGTTGAAAACTGAAATAGAGACATTAAAAAAAACACAACCTGAAGAAAGGCAGAAAATAGAAAAGCTGGACAAACAGTCAGGCAATACCAATACAAGCATTACGAACAGAATAGAAGAGATGGAAGAGAGAATCTCAAGTGTTGAAGATACACTAGGAGAAATGGATTTATCAACCAAAGAAAACCTTAAATCCAACAAATCCTTAACACAAAACATCCAGGAAATATGGGACACCATGAAAAGACCAAACCTAAGAATAATAGGTATAGAAGAAGGAGAAGAAATCCACCTCAAAGGGGCAGAAGGCATATTCAACAAAATCATAGAAGAAAACTTTCCCAACCTTAAGAAAGACATGCCAATGAAGGTACAAGAAGCCTACAGAACACCAAATAGAGTGGACCACAAAAAAATCCCCTCGCCACATAATAATCAAGACCCCAAATATACAGAATAAAGAAAGAATATTAAGAGCAGCTAAGGAAAAAGATCAAGTAACATATAAAGGCAGACCTATCAGAATTACACCTGATTTCTCCATGGAAACTCTGAAAGCCAGAAGGTCCTGGATAGATATTCTACCTACACTAAGAGACCATGGATGCCAGCCCAGACTACTATACCCGGCAAAGCTCTCAATCACTATAGACGGAGAAAACAAGATATTCCATGACAAAACTAGATTCAAGCAATATGTGTCCACTAACCCAGCCCTACAGAAAATTTTGGAAGGAAAACTCCAACCCAAGGAAGCTAACTACAACCAGAAAAACATAGGCATTAGAGAATCCCTCTCTACCAACAGCCAAAAGAACAAAGGGGTGAAATTCCACACATAATTCCACCAACAACAACCATTGCAAATCGAAGAAGGATGAGCAATCAATGGTCATTAATATCCCTCAATATTAATGGCCTTAACTCACCCATAAAAAGACACAGACTAGCAGAATGGATTTGAAGACAGAACCCTTCCTTCTGCTGCATACAAGAAACACACCTCACCCTCAAAGACAGACATTACCTGAGAGTTAAAGGCTGGGAAAAAATTTTTCAATCAAATGGACCCAAGAAACAAGCAGCGGTAGCAATCCTAATATCTAACAAACTGGACTTTAAAATAAAATCAATCAAAAGAGATGAAGGAGGTCATTACATACTAATCACAGTTGAAACCCACCAAGATGAAGTGTCTATCCTGAACATCTATGCCCCAAATACAAAGGCATACACATTCGTTAAAGAAACACTATTAGAACTTAAATCTCATCTAAAGCCCCACACAGTTATAGTGGGAGATTTCAACACACCACTCTCACCATTAGACAGGAATATCAGACAGAAACTCAACAAAGAAGCAAAGGGTCTAATAGAAGTAATGACCCAACTGGGATTAACAGATATCTATAGAACATTTCATCCACATAATAAAGAATATACCTTCTCACCACCACATGGAACCTTCTCAAAAATCGACCACATACTTGGCAACATATCAAACCTCAGCAGCTACAAAAAAATTGGAATAACTCCATGCATCTTATCAGACCATCATGCTTTAAAATTAGAATTCAACAACAACACAAATTGCAGAAAACCTACAAACTCATGGAAATTGAATAATGCTCAACTGCACCATCCCTGGGTCAAAGAGGAAATAAAAAAAGAAATTAAAGACTTCCTCGAATTCAATGAGAATGAAGACACAACATACCCAAAACTATGGAACACTTTGAAAGCAGTGCTACGGGGGAAGTTCATAGCACTAAGTGCTCACATGAAGAAACAGGAGAATAGTTATACTAGAGAATTAACAGCAAAGCTGAAAGCTCCAGAACAAAAAGAAGCAAACTCATATTGTTTGAGGTTACATTGTGAAAGGTGTTATTTCCAATACAGTCCATTTGTCATCTGCTTGTAGGAAGGCTAGTGATTTTTGTGTGCTAAATTGGTAACCTCCTACTTTTCTGAACGTTTTTGTCAACTGTAAGAGTTTTTTGGTGGAGTGTTTAGGGTCACTTATTTATATTATTACATCACCTGCAAATAAAGATATTTGACTCTTTTCCTTCCTATTTGTGTTCCCTTGATCTCCTTCATTTATCTTATTGTTCTAGCAAAGACTTCAAGTACTATCTTACCCAGGTATGAAGAGAGTGGACAACCTTGCCTTGTTCCTGAATTTAGTGATTTGCCTGGAATTTCTCTTCATTTAAGTTGATACTGGTTATTGACATGCTGTAAGTTATCTTTATGATGTTAAGGAATATATAATCTTATCCCTAACTTCTCCAGGGCTTTTAGTATGAATGGCTGTTGGGCTTTGTCAAAGTCCTTATTGCTCCCTGGAATAGTTGTTTGAGAAAAAATGCTGAAAATTTTTAGATGAAGTTCCTGGCAAATAAAAAATATTCAATATTAATTTTCTTTCTTCCCAAGTCATGTCAACATACTAACCTACAATAATTGTTGAGTAAGTTAAATTAATTGTAATGTAATTATCTGGGTTGTGTGACAATTAAAACCAGAATTTCAATTTAGATTGCAAAGTAAAAATATCTAAGACTCATTTCCCTGTAATATAAAGTCTGCCAAGTAGTTTCTGATGTTCTAAGGAAAGATGCATCAAATTTTTATGAATTTTGCTGCATGGCCTTTGGATCCCACATACTGGTTATGGGAGAATGAAACCCTGAACTGGGATGAAAATGTGAGGGTTTTGTTGCCATCACTAATGAACTGATAAAGGCCTCCTAAGGATGCTGAGACCAGAAAAAGCATCAGCAGCTGTTGTGAATGTGGGAGGTGGGGATGGCAGCAAGCATGCTGTGTTCTTTACAGTCCTGCCCTTCCCTATTGGTTCACAACACCCAGCATGTGACAATCCTATTAATGAGAACATTGATCTTCAAGCTCCCAACTACAGTAGAACAGTTATCACTTAAATGTACACTGAGTACCAAAATATTTGATTATCACAGTTATGCTCAATGATTTTGTTTTATTAGTGAAATAAAAACCCACATGCATTTAAAAGATACTTTATATTTTCTGTCATATTCTTTACACAAACTGCCATCAATTAGTGGGTTTTGTGTATCTTTTTTTGCTACTTGTAAGGACACAGTTTATACCCTTGCCCCAAATATTATAGAAATTTTGTTAAGTAATCTGTTTCAGAACTAGGAGTTCTTGCATCCAATAATCAAAACATCACATTGTACCCCATAATTTTATACCAATATTATGTGCCAATCTGAAATATTTTTAAGGCCTGAGGTTTCCTGGTTCAAAAGTTCTTGAACATAACCAGGTTCTCATGCCAGCCAATCCCAGCTAGATGCTCTCCAAACCAGAGCCCTCAGCAACCTCACCTCAAACACCCACATGCACTCCCCAGGCACAGCTCCAAAGTCACCCCAGCCTCTCGCCCCACCTCATGGGCAGTGACCATAGATTTTCCCTCACAAGTGTGCCAGGGCTGCCACCAGAACTGCCATTAAATGCCTGATGAACCTGGAGCTGAATGCCTCTTCTGTCTGCCTGTCCACATAGACACTTCGAGCAGGATGGTGTGACTCTAAGGAACTTTTCTAAATACTTTTTCCACCAGTCTCATGAGGAGAAGGAGCACGCTGAGAAACTAACCAAGCTGGGACACTAAGTATCCAAATCTTCCTGCAGGATTATCAAGAAACCAGACTGTGGTGACTGGAGAGCGAGCTGAATGCAATGGCCTTGAAAAGGAGCTTGTGAGTCAGTCACTGTTGGAACTGTACAAACTGACTACTGACAATAAAAACACCCCCACTTTCGTGACTGTATTGAGAATCACTACCTGACTGAGTAGGTGAAAACCACCATGTAACCAACTTGAGAAAGATGTGAGCTTCTGAAGCTGGCATAGTGGAATATATCTTTGCAAGAATACCCTGGGGCAAGGTGACAATGAGAACTAAGCTGAAATTCCCAAGCCATGTGTGATGTCACCAGTCACCAAGGCAGTACAGGCAGGTTGGGACTATAGTCGCCTTTTCTGTACATTGCTCTAAAACGTCCACTGAAGCTCTTTAATCTGTTCATTCCTTCAAATACAGAAATTTGGTATCCTCCTAAAAATAGCTTTTAAGCTATAACATGTTCTAATGAACCTGTGATAAGATGAGAAGGCTGTACAAGTGATGCTGCTGTGCATGACAGTTATTAGACAAGATGCATCCATTTAAAAGCCATTGGTTAAACACTATATGAGTCAGATATATTTCTGATATATTCAGATTTATTTCAATAAAGTGTGACAGAAAATGGAAAAACTGAATGTCACTTGTTTTTAATTAATTATAGAATTCAAATAGCTAAGGTTTCTATTTTCCCTCTTTACAGCAAAAATAAATGACTCTTTCCAGGCATGGCATTTACATCCTGGAAAGCATTGGTACCACAAGGCGTTTTCTTTTTTTATGTGTATATACGTATGTTCTGCCTGCATGTGTATATTAATGTTTGCCTCTGTGGAGAAGAACACATTCATGTGTGCTCGCTCACACAGAGGCCAGAGATCAATGTCTCATCT
Source organism: Mesocricetus auratus (assembly GCF_017639785.1). NCBI lineage: Eukaryota > Metazoa > Chordata > Mammalia > Rodentia > Cricetidae > Mesocricetus > Mesocricetus auratus. The sequence continues at coordinate 95,789,297 of NW_024429184.1, forward strand.
TTTCCTTCATTGCTCTCCACGGAATTCATTGAGGCAGCCAGTGTCTCTCACTTGATCTGGCTATCTAGATTGCTGTCAGTCTCTCCGCTTTTTACCTCCTGAGTGCTAGTACAGGGTGACCCAGATGCCCACCTGGCATTTACACGGATGCTGAGTTTCCAAACTCTGGTGCTTGCACATTTGTCCCCTCTATATCATCTCTTCTCAATTGCCAGCCTCTCCTGAACTTAGAATGCAGAATGCCGCCACAGCTAATGAGGCATGCCTGCAGAGAATAATTCTTCTGGGGACATTAGCCCATGCACATCTCAGTCGTTCATGTTAAACATCTACAAATCCTCTGGTTGTTGGAAGGAAAAAAATGATTCTTTGTCTCTGCTCTCGTGTCCTTTTAATCATTCTCTGTCGTGCTTGCATAAGATCTTTTTTCTTTATTTCTCAATGAAAGATCGGATTTAGTGAGGTGGCTTAGCAGACTCCTGGGATAATTTTAGAGTAAAAGTATCTATAATTCATGGGAACAACATGAGACCTGGAGAACGTGACCATGGTGATCTTGCTCAGTTAAAAATCCATCTTATCATGTCCTACTACAGCATCACCTTAGACTGTAACTTCCTAGTGAGGTCTGTGGTTGTTGAGGCTGCTTAAAATGGCAACAGTGAAGTTTCTAGACCTCCGCAGAGATTCTAACTTGAGGTTTATTCACCTGTTGTTTCTCTTTTCTGAAAGTAACAGATCATTTATAAGAGTAAAATTACTTGGAATTGAATCTTAATACTGGGAACTTCCAGGTGTGTATCTATCTGCTTGCAGGGCACTGTCTGAGGTGTGAAGGATGTAGGTGGGAGTAGTATAAGGTCCCTGCTTTCAAAAGCCTTCTACATGACCATCAGATTGTAACACTGAGTTCATTGGTGTTCCGTTGATCATGTGAAATTAATGGGATGTTTCACAAGATTGAACAAGACAGTCTGTTGCCCACAGCCTTGTTAGGGCTGTTTTAAGCATGAAGTGTTCAATGGGTACATTGATTTTATACTCAAACTTCCACTGTTCTCTAGAACAATGCCACACACAGAACCAAGGAAATTATATGGGAAGACAACCCCTTAGAAGTTCTCACACAGATTCAGAGTCAATGGGGCAAGGTTGGAATCCTCCACAGTTTTCTTGATTGCTTATAGATTTAAGAGTGTGTGTGTGTGTGTGTGTGTGTGTGTGTGTGTGTGTGTGTTTAATAAAACACACAAGTTCTTCCCTTCATGGGCCTGTTTGGACTTGGTACAAACTTCCCTCAAATTCTTCCTCAAAACTTTTCCAAAGGAACTGATGAAACCAAACTTGATTCTTCCCTCCACGGGCACTCAAATCACCTGAAGCATTTTCTCAACTCAGCCTCAGTACTAAGGTGTGACCCAGCAGGGCCTGCAAATACTGAGTTTCACTCTTATGCTGCAGCCCAGGTTAAACCTGACTGAGTTCCTAGTGTGATCTTAAATACCTCAATCCCTAGGGTGCAATAAAACAAAATATCCCAATTATATTGCTATGTTTATTTGTCCCTGGTGCTCTTCTTTCTTCCCTTCCTCCTTAATGTGTCTCCTTGTTCCTCTTTCTCAATAAAGGGTTCAATTTAATTACACAATTTTTCTTAAATTTTACAACTAACCCTAAGCTCTCAGACCATTTAGATCAGTGGTTCTCAACCTTCCTAATGCTTCAGTCCTTTAATATTGTTCCTCACATTGTGGTGACCCACAAGCATAACATTATTTTTGTTGTTCCTTCGTTACTGTTATGAATCATAATGTAAATACCTAATATGCAGGATATCTGATATGTGACCATATGAAAGGATTATGTAACCCCCAGGGGTCACAACACACAAATTGAGAACCTCTGACTTAAACAAAAAAGGAAAAGTTATTCAATAATAATTTTTAAATATCTTGTCCCTTGATGTGATTAATTGTGTTAATTGTGGCTATAATGAAAGTAATCTCTGAAGTAAAATATCTAGATGCAGTGAATGACAATAATGATAAAAAACAAATAAACTTTGTATTGCATTTGCCTTGTTGACTATGAAGAACAGTTCCCTGTAACACAGAAGCACAACAAGAAATCTACAGAATTTCTATGGGAAAAGGAGAATGTTGTCTAAGACATGTTCCTTATGCCTGCTGAGACACGTGGATTCACCACCAGAAAGACATCTGTTGGGAAGCTGATGGGAGATGGAAGAGTGCATAGCAAGTCCTCCTCAGGAAGCAGGAAGGACACCTGCTCTTTTCTGTGAGGTGGGGGCTAGCTTCCCAACGCTGATCCTAGGGAAACCATGGCTGAGAATCTCAACAATTTTACTGTAGGCCTGTTTGAAACAATGTGGAGAAGTTAGATGACTGTTCTCATCAGAATTTGCACTATTATATCTGGATGTGTTTAATGAATAGATCACAGGAATCAAATCATGGGGACTAGAAATTTATCTAGCAGAAGAAGCACTCCATATACGTAAATTTCTGACATTTCATTATGTTGTCAATCACATCTCTTTCTTCCCTCCCCCTGTCCTCTCTCCCTCCCTCCCTCCTTCCCTCCCTCATTCCCTTCCTCCCTCCCTCCCCCCTCTCTCTGTTATGAGCATCATGCTAGTCAGGGCAAATAAGGACTCAGCAGAATCAAACCACTACACATGACTGCTACATATCAAAATAAGATAACCTCGGCAACAGTTTTAATAACTTCTTCAGCTTCTCTCTCTTGACAGAGTCCTTTGAGAACATAATTCATTGATTCCATCTGGTTTTATGCCGTTGGTTCTGCTTGAGTGTTTATTTGTTGGAGACAGGTGTAAATACAGCTAAGTTACAATCTAGAAGATGCAAAGTAAGGTTATAAACCTGTGGTTTAATTCTCCTTTTCCAGATGCCACTGCAGCCTTAGACATTCACACAAGACAAATCTGCCAGGCTAATGAGCTGAGAGGAAAACAACGAAACTTCAAGTGTAGCTAAGAAATCTGACCCAGTCTTTCTCAATGGCAAAGAGAAGTTGCTTAACACTTTTTCTGTTTTTTCCTCTCTCTTCTTAATGAAGGGAATTAGGATTATGTCTGACAAAAATGCCAAAACGTAAAGGGTTTGTCCTAAGCAACGATGACAGAAGCTCACCTCATTTTCTTTCTCTACCCAGCTTTGCTTTCATCATCCACAGGCTTCAAGCTTAACCACCACACCATATCCTTTCCAAGGTAAGAATAAAACAATAAGGAAAAACACTTACATCTTAACTTTACATCCCTAACAGAAGAGGGAAAAAAAGGGTGAAATCACTCTCATTTCCCAAGGTGTATGGAAATTTTCTGCTCCAATCAGAAAATGTATCATTTCTGAATTATCAGTTTGCCCATTGTTCTTTTAAATTAATGGGTTTAAAATATTATTTTAAACTATTAATCATGAAAAGAACTTTGTAGTGTAGAGGAAATCATCTGTTCACACATTTAAAAGATACATATAGTTAAGGCCAGGAAAAAAATATGTGTATTCTGTGCAATGGCCCAATGTAATAGTTGTGACTTTTACACAACTACCTTGACAATTATCAAAATCTGTCAGGTGGATCATGATAATGCAGATTAAAAGCAACATTTGCAGTCATGTTAGAGCTTCTGTGATTTAATAACTATTCATTAGGGGCAGGTCTGCGAAGCTTTGCTATAGGTATTATGGTTTTACTCTTACATGTTCTGTACATCTCCCATCAGTAAATAATTTTGATGTTTTTGTTTAACTGATATCTCAGGAAGAAAAAAATCTAAAAGTATCAAGGTGAGAGAATGCAAATGAAATTTTACCTTCATTTCGGTGCTATGTAGTAGGCCTTAGATTTAGATCCAAATAGATGTGGGTTCATACTCAATCTCTGTCACTGCCAGTGTGGTGTTGGAAAAATATCTTAATTCCCAAGAGCCTCAGTTGAAAATATAAATAGTTTGAAGATTGATGCAAGTAGCTTTACTTAGATAACTATATTACAAGCCTCAAAATAAATCCTCACATAATAATATCCCCCTCCTCCTAGTCCATGTCTATTCCCTATTTCCAGGCCCAAAGGACTTTTACCTTTAAACATAAGGGCATTTCCCTGCCTTCTCTAAATGCATTTGGCAGAAAAAAGGTCCTGGATAAATATGAGCTCCTTGTCTAACCTCCATGTGTCTCTCTATACTATAGACATTCACCCAAGCACAGGTTCTCTGAGTGTTACCTGTATCCAACCACACAGCAACTTTGAAGCACGCAAGAGCAGCAATGCAGTCTTAAGTAAATAGTGGAGCTCCCACTGCAAAACAAATTAAAATTTTCCATTTATGGAACAAATGGACACAAAAGAGTATCAATGCAAATATGCATATTGGGGAGAAGAGTGTGGAATTGTTAAAGCAAAATTGTTTACTGGTTAAACATCCTATTTACCCTAAACTAGAGCCATCATTGTGGGTGAAGCTATGATTCACAAAAAAAAATGTTCCTTAAGTTTTCAAAGGCTGAGTATGACTGAATTTGTGTCAGAATTTCTGCAACAATAAAGCTAAGATTATTAGCAGAGAAGGAATTAATTTTACATCTCTTAGTCATAAAATTTATATGCTGTATTACCCATAAAGTTAAGTCTCAGAGCCTCAAGGATTCCACTTTATTTGGGCTATTTTTCAGTGGATATGTGAATAAGAGTCTATTTTAAGATACCCCATCGTAATAACATTGTAAAAGTAATAATACTTTTAAAAATATTAAAACAGCGTACTTTCATTCATCATAAATCCCCTTCCTATGATTCCTCATCCATTAAACGAGTAATGTTCATGACTCCAGGGTATTGTTGGATATTTTCTGGAACAAATAAGTCATTATTCAACTTTCAGCCCCAAACTAAATTATTCCTGACTTCACAACTAGATGAAAGTCTTGGGATCTAAATATTTCTGGGAGGAATATGTTTTCAAAATTTCTTCATTTTGTATTGCAGAAGCAAACTAAGATGTGAGAGATTGCTATCTATTTCCAGCATAAGTGCATATGTAGAAATGAGGATTTGTTACTATTTTGAATTTTTATTGGTAATCAAGCATGTATTACATAGGCTGTTTTAACCATATTTTAACTATTCTTACGTGCATAGCTCAGTGGTATTAGGTAGGCCATATCATTGTGTAATTACCACCATCATCATTTATTTCTAAAACTCATCAACCCTTCCAGACTCTATCTCCACATCTCCTTTCAGATACTTCCTGGCTTCATGAATTAAATTTTTCTATTTTTATATATTAGTTCTTTCTTTGAGAAATTTTTACAATGTATTTTGGCCAAATTTACCATCTCTCCCAACTCCTCATAGATTTACTTTTTTTCCACTCATCCAACTTTTTGTTCTCTCCCTCCTTTTTCTTAACCCATCAAATACAGCTCTTGTTGCACATACATTCTTGAATGTGTAGCCTTTAGTAGAAGATGGTCTACCAATCAGGGCCCATGCCCTTAAAGCAAACCAAATCTGTCTCTCTCAGCAGCTATCAACTGCCAATAGCTAGCGGTGGGATTTGTATCCACCTGCCCTGCTCCACGCTGAGATTTTGTCTGGCTTGAACTTGGAAGGTCTTGTGAATGAATGTGGTCCTAGTTGTTGTGAATTTATATATACAACTCCCTTGCTGTGTCTGGGGAAAATAAATGCTTCTCTGTATTTATTCACAACATCTAGCTCTTACACTCTTTCCATCTCTCTTCTGCAATGATCCCTGAGTCTTAGGAGAAAGGATTGTGACATGGGTGTCCAATTTAGTGATGAGCGTTTCAAGGTCTGTTACGCTCTAAACCATTATCAGTTATGGTTCTCTGTGTTAATCATAATTTACTGCATAAAGGAACTTCTCTAAGAAAGACTGAAAAATATGCTAATCTGTATGTAGAATGATAAGTCATTAGGTGTCAGTTTAATTATGCCCATTCAGTAGAGTAATAGTAGTAGGTTCTCCCCTGGAGTTTGTGGCATGTCTAACCACAGGCACTTGGTCCCAATATCATTGTCAAGTCTGTGTTTCAATCTGTGGAATAGGCATTGAATTCAATAAGAAAGTGACTGGTTGCACCCATGATGTTTGTGCCACTATTGTATCAATGGGAATGTCTGGCCAGCCCAGTATTTTGCACCCTGCAGGATTCTTATCTGGATGAATGATTATTACTTTTTCTCTACTGGTAGTTCATAGCAATTCCAAGCAGTATGAAAGCTAGCCAGCAGGGATGAGATTTTCAGGGAGGTATCAGGTTCACTTAAGTATGAGGTTTCTTCAGCAATAGGATTGTAAAGTCAAGCTCTGGAGGGCAACCAACCAAAGCACTTGGAGATGACTCTTATCCACAAGAAAATAGAGGGAAACAAAGTCCTCTGTGTAAAAAGGGCTTTAAAGAGCTCACAGGATATTAATTTGGGAAAACACTTCCTGAATCACTGAGATAGAACCTGATGTTTCCACCACTCTGGACAAAAATGAAAGAAGAGAGTATAGAACAGAAAGAGGTGAGAAGTTAAAGAGAATACATTCCTTTCCCATTTGGAGCTACAGCAGAGAATGACTCAAATGCTCTGCACCCTTTGTTCTCAGCTTAGTGCAGGAGACTCAACAATAGACACTTAGGCAGAGACAGCACTGGCCATTCCCCACACCTCCATGTGCATGACATATACAGAGATGCAAAGCATTTGAGAGACAGGAGATAAGATGCTTAGCAGAGATCTGAGAGTCAAGAACAACTTACCTTCTAGAAGACTAAAGATTTGGAGAGGAAAGCAGTGAGATGGAAGACAGAATTTTTATTGAGTCCCAGAAATGCTGTCATTAAAATGGATACCAGACTGCTACATCCCAACCCCAGATTCAATGACAGCCCATATGAGGAACATTTTCCATCTTCCATAAATCAGAGTGCTATGCAAACATTGGCAATGTCAAGGCACCATTTTAAAAAATAAGTGTTTTATACAGTGAAGAAGGTAAAGTAATACTGAATTGAATACACCATAATTGACACTGATTTGGTACCTGTTACTGAGTGGAAATCAATACTATGGAGTTAGGTAAATCGTGTATTAATTTTATGCACATTTTAATTATACCATTCTCTAGTCTTTAAAGGGTCTATCAAAAGGTCCTCAACTTTAACTGTATGAATCGGAAATTGAGGTCACTATCATTCTACACACTTTGCAAGATTATAAGACATGTCAGAATTTTCAAAAATGAAAGTTTTTAATGAATTCTATCAAATACTATCAAGTGTTGATGTGTGTATTGATTTAAGTGTCTGTGTGTGTTGTGTTTCAGCACTTAAAATAATATTCATTATATCTCATTCAAAAGATATCAAAGGAATGAGTCTGGAGAGGCTGTTATCAGCATAACACCTGTGCTTGCAAAGTTATAGAGTAGTCTGGAATTTTTAATTGAATATCACAAGAGCTTCAAATAGAGAACCCTTAAAAGAAGTAAATGTGTCAAATCATAACACACCTATTGTAAATCAACATTATTGGTCTAAAATAAGTATTTTTTAACTCAGTAGAATTCAGTACTCACATTCTCAAAGGCAACCTAAAAACTAGAGTCATTGGAAACATGCTTTACTGAGTCTGCCCCATGCTTCACTGGCCCTGGGATGGATGGTCCTGCAGCAGGAGAGCTGGTCCTACACCTCATGGGAAAGCTTAACCCTTAAGCCCTGCACTCAGGAGAGATGGTCCCACTCCTCAGCATAGGCATCCACCTCATTGGAAAGTACACTAGAACAGATGCTGTCGTCAGGGACTCAAATAGTCCAGGCTTGGGGGCATGAGAGCAACAGAAATAACCCTGTCCTACCCCCTTCTCTGCCATACAGTGGAATGGGTAAGAGAAAGATGCCCTTCCCCCTCTTCCCCTTGCTACCTGTGGCAGGAGAAAGAACTGGCTTCAGGATCACTAGAGTGAGAGAACTAGCCCTGCTCTAAACTAGTTACAACACACGGGAGAGTGGGGTCTGCACCCTGCCTGGGCAAAAGAGTAGAGCTGGCCCTGGCATATGAATGAGGGGAACCCAGAGTAATTGTCCTGCTCCTTGCTGTAGGCTGCATTGGGTAAGCTAGCTAAGGCAAGTCTGGAGAGCTAGACCAGGCAATATCAATGAAGGAAAATGAGCAGTTGACCAAGTCAGCTACCACCCAGGTCCAGAAACAGAGCTACAATTTTGCCACCCCAACATCCACTAACCCTATGAACTGTTGGATCATGTGAAGGACCTACAGATCTAAAATAGCAAGATATTCAAGAGGAGCCCCAGTGAGAGCTGATTATTGGTTGTATAGCAAAGACCAGATACCTTGAGCCCGACCAATGATTCACAGCAATGTGTAGGTAAAAATGAACAGACTAAAGAGTAAACTGTGTATCTCAACAGGCCACACTACAGCTTCCAAGACAACAAGAAAAGATTCTTCTTCTTCTTCTTCTTCTTCTTCTTCTTCTTCTTCTTCTTCTTCTTCTTCTTCTTCTTCTTCTTCTTCTTCTTCTTCTCCTCCTCCTCCTCCTCCTCCTCCTCCTTCTCCTCCTCCTCCTTCTCCTCCTCCTCCTCCTTCTTCTTCTTCTCCTCCTCCTCCTCCTTCTCCTCCTCCCCCTCCTCCTCCTCCTCCTTCTCCTCCTCCCCTTCCTCCTCCTCCTCCTCCTCCCCCTCCTCCTCCTCCTTCTCCTCCTCCTCCTCCTCCTCCTCCTTCTTCTTCTTCTGTTTTGTCTTTTTGTTTTGTTTGGATTTTGACTTTTATCGTCAATTTGGTTTTGATTGGAGAGGGGAGTTGCAAGGGCAGAGGGCAGATGCCAGGGGAGAGGGAAATGGGTGGGAATGGAATGCATGATGTGAAATCCACAAAGAATATATAAAAGTAAAAAAAATAGAAAATAAAATCTACTTTCTTCAGTTGAGCTGCTCTAGAAACTAACAACAAGGTTTATCAGAGAAGAATCCCAACAAGGCCAGTCAGAAATCAGTAAGGGAGATAGGAGATTAATACAGGGTAAGATAATAATGCAGATGATCGTGGTGGTTAACTGAGGCTCAATGTCTGGAAGTCTCTCAGGGTCCCTCTTCCGATGCATAAATAATGAGGAAGTAATTTATTCTCTGATGGCTGAGGCATACTCATAGGAGCATTAATACCTCAGTCATTCACACATGTCTCGCTGTATCAGGCTTTCTTTTGGGGGGGCACCAACCAGCTCCCAAATCAAGACACAGAGACTTCGTATTAGTTATGAATGTTCAGCCTAGATTAGGCTAATTTATGGCTAGCTGACTATCTCTTTTATCTTAAATTAACCTATTCTCTTTACCTGGCTTTTGTCTCAAAATGTTTTTATCTTTCTTCCTTTTGTATATTTTACTTTCACTACTACTCCTGTCTGGTTGGCTGACAGCTGCCTAGTTGACCCCAGATGTCTCTCTTTTTCTCCTTGTTATCTTCATCCTTCAGTTTTCCCTTATTGAACATAGATTTCACCTCCTATTTATTCTCTCTGCCTGCATGCCCTGCCTAGGCCTCTACTGCCTAGCTATTGGACATTCAGCTTTTTATTAGGCCAATCAGGTATCTTAGGCAGGCAAGGTGAAACAGCAACACATCTTTTAACAAATTACATAATTACATAATTAAATGTAGCAAAAAAACAAATATAGCACATCCTTGCATTGTTAAACAAATGTAGCACATTGTTACATAGTTAAAATAATATTCCAGTGCATAGGCATTGCCTGGGAACTGCACAGAGCTTCCAATCCCGGCAGGACCCAAGCACCTCAGATTCCAGGTCTTCTCTTCCACTAACGAGACCAGGAAACCAGCAGATCCAGGAGACCAGGGGACCAGGTGGGAGGCTAACAACCCCAGATTCCTGGTCTTCTTCTCCACCCATAGGACCAGAATGAGGACAAGGAATATAAGAACTACCAGGTTATTGGACTTGCTAGCACTCACTGAAAGGGAACTCTGGTCCTCTAACCACCAGACAAGTAAGGGGCTCTTTCTGTACCCACTAGAATAAGAGATGGGAAAGAGAAAATAGAAAAAAACTCAGCAACAGAAAAACAATTATGACACCACCAGATTCTAGAGACTCCACACCAGCAAGACTGCAACATTCCAATGCAAATGAAGCAGAAGAGAATGACCTTAAAACCACCTTCATGAAAATGATAGAGGCACTAAAAGAGGATATAGGAAAATCCCTCAAAGAAACGGATGAAAAAAATGACCCAAAAATGCAAGAAATGGAAGAAAAAACAAACCAAAAAATGGAAGAAAGAGCAAACCAAAAAAATGCAAGAAATGGAAGAAAGAGCAAACCAAAAAATGCAAGAAATGGAAGAAAGAACAAACCAAAAAATTCATAAAATGCAACAAATGGACTAAAAGATAAACAAAAAATTGCAAGAAATAATACAAACAATGCAAGGGTTGAAAACTGAAATAGAGACAATAAAAAAACCACAATCTGAAGAAAGGCTGGAAATAGAAAACCTGGGCAAACAGTCAGGTGCTACTGATACAAGCATTACCAACAGAATACAAGAGATGGAAGAGAAGATCTCAGGTGTTGAAGATACACTAGGAGAAATGGATTTATCAACCAAATAAAATCTTAAGTCCAGCAAATCCTTAACAGAAACCATCCAGAAAATATGGGACACCATGAACAGACCAAACCTAAGAATAATAGGTATAGAAGAAGGTGAAGAAAACCTTAAAGGGGCAGAAAACATATTCAGCAAAATCATAGAAGAAAACTTTCCCAACCTTAAGAAAGACATGCCAATGAAGGTACAAGAAGCTTATAGAACACCAAATAGAGTGAATAACAAAAAAAAGTCCCCTCACCACATAATAATCAAGACACCAAATATACAGAATAAAGAAAGAATATTAAGAGCAGCTAAGGAAAAAGGCCAAGTAACATATAAAGGCAAACCAAACAGAATTACACCTGATTTCTCCATGGAAACTCTGAAAGCCAGAAGGTCCTGGATAGATATTCTACCAACACTAAGAGACCATGGATGCCAGCCCAGACTACTATACCCGGCAATGCTCTCAATAATTATAGATGGAGAAAACAAGATATTCCATGACAAAACCAGACTCAAGCAATATGTATCCACTAACCCAGCCCTATAGAAAGTTTTGGAAGGAAATCTCCAACCCAAGGAAGTTAACTGCAACCAGAAAAACATAGGCATTAGAGAATCCCACACTACCAACAGCCAAAAGAACAAAGGGGTGAAACTTCACACATAATTCCACCAAGAACAACCATTCTAAATCAAAGAAGGATGAGCAATCAATGGTCATTAATATCCCTCAACATTAATGGCCTTAACTCACCTATAAAAAGACACAGGCTAGCAGAATGGATTCGAAGACAGAAGCCATCCTTCTGCTGCATACAAGAAACAGACCTCACCCTCAAAGACAGACATTACCTGAGAGTTAAAGGTTGAGAAAAAATATTCAAATCAAATGGACCCAAGAAACAAGCAGGGGTAGCAATCCTAATATCTAACAAACTGGACTTTAAAATAAAATCAATCAAAAGAGATGAAAGAGCTCATTACATATTCATCACAGGTGAAATCTACCAAGATGAAGCGTCTATTCTGAACATCTATGCCCCAAATACAAAGGCATCCACGTTCGTAAATCACATATAAAGCCCCACACACTCATAATGGGAGATTTCAAGACAACACTCTCACCACTAGACAGGAATACAAGACAGAAACTCAACAAAGAAGCAAAGGGTCTAATAGAAGTAATGACCCAACTGGGATTAACAGATATCTATAGAACATTTCATCCACATAAAAAAGAATATACCTATTTCTCAACACCACATAGAACCTTCTCAAAAAGCAACAACATACTTGGCAACATATCCAACCTCAGCAGCATCAAAAAAATTGGAATAACTCCATGTATCTTATCAGACCACCATGCTTTAAAATTAGAATTCAACAACAACACAAATTGCAAAAAACCTACAAACTCATGGAAATTGAATAATGCACAACTGCACCATTCCTGGGTCCAAGAAGAAATAAAAAAAGAAATTAAAGACTTCCTAGAATTCAATGACAATGAAGACACAAAGTACTCAAACCTATGGGACACTTTGAAAGCAGTGCTACGGGGGAAGTTCATAGCAGTAGGTGCCCACATGAAGAAACTGGAGAATAGTTACATTAGAAAATTAACAGCACAGCTGAAAGCTCTAGAACACAAAGAAGCGAAATCCCCAAGGAGGAGTAGATGCCAGGAAATAATCAAATTGAGGGCTGAAATCAATAAATTAGAAACTAGGAAAACAATACAAAGAATCAATGCAACGAAGAGTTGGTTCTCTGAGAAAATCAACAAGATAGAAAGAAACCTTTGTCCAAACAATGGAGTGTGAACATGCAAATGAAGACAATAAGAAATGAAAAGGGGGACATATCAACAGACTCTGAGGAAATTCAAAGAATCATTAGGTCATACTTTGAAAACCTGTACTCCAAAAAATTTGAAAATTTAAAGGAAATGGATGACTTCCTGTATAGCTATCACTTGCCAAAATTAAATAAAGAACAGATAAGCAATTTAAATAAACCTATAACCACTATGGAAATAGAAAGAGTCATCAAAAGTCTCCCAACCAAAAAAAACCCAGGTCCAGAAGGCCTCAGTGCAAAATTCTACCAGAAATTCAAAGAACAGCTTATACCAATTCTTCTCAAAGTATTGCACGCAATAGAAGCATAAGGGTCTTTGCCAAACTCTTTCTACGAGGTTTCAATAACCTTGATCCCCAAGCCACACAAAGACACAACTAAGAAAGAGAACTTCAGACCAATATCCCTCATGAACATTGATGCAAAAATACTCAATAAAATACTGGCAAATCGGATCCAAGAACACATCAAAACAATCATTCACCACGATCAAGTAGGTTTCATCCCAGTGATGCAGGGATAGTTCAACATAGGAAAATCTGTCAACGTAATCCACCATATAAACAAGCTGAGAAACAAACATCACATGATCATCTCACTAGACGCTGAAAAAGCCTGTGACAAAATCCTTCATGATAAAGGTCTTGGAGAGATCTGGGATAACAGGAATATCCCTAAACATAATAAAAGCTATATACAGCAAACCAACAGCCAACATCAAACTAAACAGACAGAAACTCAATGCAGTTCCTCTAAAATCACGAACAAGATAAGGCTTTCCACTCTCTCCATACCTTTTCAACATTGTACTTGAAGTTCTAGCCAGAGCCATACAACAACAAAGGGGATCAAGGGGATACAAATTGGGAAGGAAGATGTCAAACTTTCACTATTTGCAGGTGATATAATAGTTTATATAAATGACCCAAAGAACTCTACCAGGGAACTCTTGTAGCTGATTAACACCTTCAACAAAGTGGCAGGATACAAGATCAACTCAAGAAAATCAGTAGCCCTAATATATACAGATGATAAAATGACTGAGAAAGAAATCAGAGAAATATCACCTTTTGCAACTGCCACAAACAACATAAAATACCTTGGGGTAATGGTAACCAAACAAGTGAAAGACCTGTATCACAAGAACTTTAAGTCTTTAAAGAAAGAAATTAAAGAAGCCCTCAGATAATAGAAAGTTCTCCCATGCTCTTGGATAGGTAAGATCAATGTAGGAAAAATGACAATCCTGCTAAAAGCAATCTACAGATTCAATGCAATCCCCATTAAAATATCAGCACAATTATTCACAGTAGTTGAAAGAACAATAATCAATTTTGTAAGGAAAAACAAAAGACCCAGGATAGCCAAAACAACCCTGTTCAACATGGCAATGTCTGGAGGCATCACCATCCCTAACTTCAAGCTCTATTATAGAGCTATTGTCCTGAAAACAGCTTGGTATTAGCACAAAAATAGACAGGTAGACCAATGGAATCAAATTGAAAACCCTGATTTTAACCCAACATGTATGAACATCTGATCTTTGACAAATAAGCTAAAATATACAATGGAAAAAAGAAAGCATCTTCAACAAATGGTACTGGCATAACTGGAGGCTGGCATGTAGAAGAATGCGGACTGATCCATGTTTATCGCCATACACAAAACTTAAGTCCAAATGGATCAAAGATCTCAACATAAATCCAGCCACACGGAACCTCTTAGAAGAGAAAGTGGGTGGTACCCTTGAACAAATTGGTACAGGAGACAGCTTCCTGAACATAACACCAGTAGCTCAGACAGTGAGATCAACAATTAATAAGCAGGGTCTCCGGAAACTTGGAAGCTTCTGTAAGGCAAAGGACACAGTCAGCAAGACAAATAGGCAGCTCATAGAATGGGAAAAAATATTCACTAATCCCACATCTGACAGAGGGCTGATCTCCAAAATTTACAAAGAAATCAAGAAGCAAGTCTCCAAAACAACAAAGAATCCAATTAAAAATTGGGCTGCAGAATTAAATAGAGAATTTTCAATAGAGGAGTCTAAAATGGCTGAGAGGCACTTGAGAAAGTGCTCAACATCCTTAGCCATCAGGGAAATGCAAATCAAAAGTACTCTGAGATATCATCTCACTCTGGTCAGAATGGCTAAAATCAAAACACCAACCACAATTTATGTTGGAGAGGATGTGGTAAAAGGGGAACACTCCTCCATTGCTGGTGGGAGTACCAACTTGTTCAGCCACAACATTTGGAAATATGGCAATAAACATGGATCAGTCTGCATTCTTCTACATGCCAGCCTCCAGTTATGCCAGCACCATTTGTTGAACATGCTTTTTTTCCATTGTATATTTTTAGCTTAGAAAAATGCGGATAAACGTACCACAAGACACAGCAACTCCACTCTTAGGCATATATCCAAAAGATGCCCATTCATACAACAAGAATGTCTGTTCCACTATGTTCATAGCAGCATTATTTGTAATATCCAGAACTTGGAAGCAAGCTACAAGCCCCTCAACCAAAGAGTAGATAGAGAAAATGTGGTATATTATACAATGGAGTACTATTCAGCAGAAAAAAACAATGGAATCCTGAGATTTGCAGGCAATTGGATGGCACTAGAAGAAACCATCCTGAGTGAAGTAGCACAGTCACAAAAAGAGAAACATGGCATGTACTCTCTCATATATGGATTTTAGACATAGATCTGGGGAGTGCCAGCCTACAATCCCATGGCCAGATAATCTGGGAAACAGAACCTTCATTCAGTGGCTGATAGAAGCAAGCAAAGGTAGACTCCCATGGCTAAGCACTGAGCTGAACTCAAGAAATCCAGTGACAGAGAGGGAGGACTGATGACCAAAGGGGTTAAGACTGGGCTGGTTTAACCCCCAGAATCAGCTGACCTGATAAGGGTTAGCTCTTGAATCCCAGACTGATGCCTGGGAATCCAGCATGCATCTGATCAAGACCCCCTGAATGTGGGTGTTAGTAAGGAGGCCTAGGTAATCTATTGAGCCTTGGGTAGTAGTAGATCAGTATTTACCCGGGTATACAAATGGACTTTGGACTCCCATCCAACAATTAGAGATGCACTCTCACCCTGAACTCTTGGAGGAGGGTCTAGGCCCTGCCCTGGATGAAATGACAAACTACGGACACCCCCATGGAGGGCCTCACCCTCCCTGGGGAAATGAGGGGATATTTGGGGTGTTGGTGAGAGGGCACACAGGGAGGGAAACAGAGAGGGACCTGGAATTGACATGTGAAGCAACCTTGTTTCTAATTTTAATTTAAATTTAAAAACAAAAATGTATTTTAAAAAGTCAAATTCATTAAAGAAAAATGAGACTGTGGTTACCAAAAGTTGACAAATGGGGCATGAGGTATTGGCCAAATTATACAAGATTCCATAATGTAAGATGAATAATACAAGGAGAACCAATGTACAGTATGCATTGCACATTTGGAAACTTGCTGAAAGTGTAGATCATATGTGTTCTCATCACTAAGAAATAATAGCGGTTGATTGTGGTAATCAGTCCCCAATGTATATTTACATCAATGCACCATAATTTGTACCTTAAAATACGTTTAGTTTTTATTTGTCAATCAATACAGAGAAAGAAAATAGAAGAGAAAGACAGGCAGAAATGAACAGGAAATAGCCCACTTAACTGGCATTAGGGGAAGGGAGCTTCACCTGGTAGGAATCTATAATTGCTGTTCTCATCTCCAAGCGGGAGATTTGATCTCTGGTAGAAAGAGATTCTGATTTTTAATATTGATGTTCGACTTGATGAGATCTGGAATTAGCTAGGAGACCCATCTCTCTGCATCACTGTTAGGGCATTTCCAGAAAGGATTGACTGAGGGATAATTGCTCTCACTACAACCAGGTGGCACCTATCAACAATAGACTAGATTTCAGGATGTGAGAGGAAATAATAGCACTGTCTTCACCCCTTCCTGTACAAGTACACACATCACTGCTGCTGCCATCATCAGCTGCCATCAAACTCAAGCTTTTTCAGCTTTCCAATATGAACAGAATAGTAACAGTACTCCAGGACACTTACAGGACTGCAGCTCCAAATCAGGACTGCTGACACATCCATTTTCATGGGCCAAGAACTATACAGTCTATACAGCATGCACATGACTATTGTTGTTCTACCTGGATACTATATTGTAAATCACTCATACAAATTATGCACACACACACAGCCACACACACACAGCCACAGACAGAAGACAGACAGACAGACACACACACACACACACACACACACACACACACACACACACACACACCTGGAAGGATTAAAGAGATTAAGGACTTGAAAGATACAGAATTGGTGGCTCCCACATCTTCCTTTAACTCTAGTATTTGTTCTATGGGGAATATGGATGAATTACGGAGAAGGAGAGTGCTCTCTTAAGTTTAGCCAAGTAGTGATTCCGGCTGCAACTGCACTATATGTGGGTTTCCTTCACAAGCTGGTTACCTCTTTTGGTATCTGTTATGCAGCTATTGGTCTTTCTAGTGATTCTCCTCATATATTTACATTATAGTCATCAGCAGCAATTTTCTATCTGGCTAAACCATGAATTCATATTTACTGTTCTACCTCAAGGCTATATTAATTCCCCCTTCTTGTGTCTACAGGTATCTTGATCACCTGCCTCTCTCACATAGTATCACACTGGTCCATTACATTGACAACATATGTTGAATAAACCAAGTGATCCAAAGATAGGAACACCTTTGAACTTGTTAGTAAAGAATGTATGCACTAGAAGATGGGAGAAAAAAGCTAACCAAAATAGAAGGATTTTTCTAGAAGTCTAGTGGTATGAGGCATGCAAAGATATTCTTTCTAAAATGAAAGATAGTTGTTGTACATAGCCTGTCCTACCACCAAAGCACAATGCTTTGTGGGTCTATGTGTATTTTGGAAGAGTCATAGACCTCACTGTGTTATTGTGGTACACATACCAAGTCACCTGTGAAGCTAGTTTTGAGTTGACACATAGCACGAGAAGGCTCAGGAATTGGGTTGGGCTGTTATACAGGCTGTTCTAACGCTTGAGTGATATGATCCAGAAATATCCAATGGTACATTAAGTGTCAGCAACAGATGGGGATGGTGTGTGATATGTTTGTCAGGATCACATAAGTCAGTCACAGCAGACAAACTTAAGCATCTGTAGCAAGGCCTCTCCATCACATACAGATAACCACTCTACCTTCTAGAGGTAGCCCTTGGCCTGCTACTGAGCATCTGTGAAAACTGAATGCTTGACAAGTTCCCATGTGAGTTGAGATCCTCTCATCAGATGGGTTTAATCTGACTGACTAAGCCATAAATTTGGACACTCACTACAGTGATCTCTCATCGGTTGCAAATGGTATATACCTGATTGACCCAAGTAGATTCCCCAAAGGAACAAATAAATCATATGAAGTACACCAAATGTTATGTGCCCTATGCCAGCTAAAATGCCTTCTAGATTCCCGATGGTCTCATTGGTAAGCTAGTGACTGGTTGATGGAGGTCTGATCTACACACGATTCTGCAGACTTCTCATGTACCACCTGGAAGTGGACAGCTGCACTTCCAGGTGGAACATGGGAAGTCTGCATTTAGAAAACCTCTGAAGGACAGTGATGATAGAAAATCTTTACTGTGGATACAATATAATTTTTACATCACATATTGCACATTTTTTCTTGGAAGAAAAAAATTTTACCTATATGATTGTGTATTGATTCTTATGCTGTAATCAACTACTTGTCTGTATGATAAGGGACAAAGAAAGTATACTTCTGAAATCTTATAAGAAAGATATTTTTGGAAGAGATATTTGCACAGATCTCTCTAAATTAGGAAAGATGTAAAGGTACTCGTGTCCTCTATAAATAAAAAATAAAAGATGCCCCTAATACAGAACATCAATAGTATATTTAAAGTACAAATTCATTCTGTGGATAAGAGTCAATGTCTTTCTCTGGTCATCCCTGTTACTGTCCAATGGTTTCTTTTTTTTTCAATTTTTTATTACTTTTTTTTTGTTTTAGAAAACAGCTTGCTTCACATGTCAATCCCAGCTCCCACTTCCTCCCCTCCTCCTGCACCCCTCCACCATCCCCCACAGCCTCCCACCCTATCCCCACTTCCTTCCACATAGAGGACATCTAGAGTCTGTCATTTCACTCAGGGCAGGGTCCAGGCACTCCTCCAACAGTCCAGGCTGAGAGAGCATCCCACTTTGTGTTATGGACAAACGAAGTCCATTTGTATGCCAAGGATAAGCACTGATCCACTGCCCAGGGCCCCATAGGTTGCCCAGGCCTCTTCACTGACTCTCACACTCAGGGGGTCTGGATCAGTCCCATGCTGGCCTCCCAGCTGTCGGTCTGGGGTCCAAGAGCTCTCCCCTGTTCAGATCAGCTGTTTCTGCTGGTTTGGCCAGCCCATTCTTTGCCAATTTGCTCATTGCTCCTCTCTCTTTGTCACTGGGTTCCAGGGGTTCAGTTCAGTGTTTAGCTGTGGGTGTTTGCCTCTGCTTCCATCAGCTACTAGATGAAGGTTCTAAGATGGTATATAAGGTAGACATCAAGTTCATTATCAGGAATGGGCATTCGAAGTGGTCCAATGGCTTCTTAACAAGGTGGTCATGGCAGTAGAGATGGAGGTTATACGTGCGCTCAACATCATTGATTTCTATTCACCACTGCTAACCTAGCTACTGCTACTGCTAGCAGTCAAATTAAACAGCATCAGAAACCAATGCTGAGCCTCTGATATTGTACCATCCCCAAGGATGACCATCCAAGGCATGGTTTCATACTGACTGCATAAACTACTTCTATCATGGAAAGGGAAGTGTTTTATCCTTTTTGGAATACACATATATTCTGGGTATGGAATGGCCTTTCCTGCATGTAATGCTTCTGCCAATGCTACCATCCATGGACTTACAGAATGCATCAAGAGTATAAGGTCTACCAAGGAACTTGCTTCACATCTGAAGCATAGCAGTGCTTCATGCTCATGGGATTCATTTGTCTTAACATATTCTCTACCATCCTACAGCAGGTGGCTTTATAAAACAATTGAATGACTTTTTGATGATTCAGTTACAGCAATAACTAAGCAGCAACAGCTTTCAGAATTGGGGCAAGATTCTCCAGAAGACTGTGTTTGCTCTGAATCAGCATCCAGTGTATTGTACTATTTCTCCCACAGCGGAGACTCATGAGTCCAGGAATCAAGGGAATGGAAATAGGAATGGTATTTACGCTCATCATTCCACCTCATGGCCCAATAGCAAAATTCCAGTTTCTACAACCTTATGCTCTGCTGGTCTAGTGATATTGGTTCCAGGAGGATTGTGCTTCTGCCATGGGGCACAACCAGCATTCCATTTAAGTAGAAATTAGAACCTGCCTCTGGCAATTTGTGGCTCCATCTGTCCCCCCTTGTCATATGGCTAAAAAAGAGTTTCTGGGTTAGCAGGGATGATTGATCCAAACAACTCGTGTGAATTTGGATTACTACAAAGAGCATCTGAAATTCAGGAGATCTGGTATCTCTAGGTGTTACTACACCCCATGATTAAAGTCAATGGGAAATACAAACCAATTCTGGCAGGATGAAAAATAGCCCAGACCCTTCAGTAATGAAGGCGTGAATCACTTCTTTAGGTAAAGAACCAAGAAAAGAACGAGAACTGTTGAGGTACTTACTAATGGAGGTAGGAAGAAGAGAGTGTTGCAATAAGCATCACATAATGAGTTACAGAAATTCGGATTCTAATTGTCATGTGTGTTAAGGGGCTAGTATCAGCTCAAGACACCACAAGACCAAGTTCACAGCACAAGGAAGCCTTATTTGCTCCTAAGGGACAGAGGCCAGGAATAAGGGATAAAGACAGGAGATAAATTAAGAGGGAGAAGGGAAAGAAAGAAAGGGAGAGGAGGGAGAGATATTTGTCCCAGGGATGGAGGAGGGGAAAAAGGAAGGCCTGGTAGAGCCATGTTGGTCATGCTTGGGCTGGCTAGAGTTCCTTCAGTGTTTCTATCATGTTTGTTGAGAATGTTTGCATAGACAGACTTCAGATAGATAATAGATAGATTTTCTTTTCTGTTCCTTCACCATATAATGTAGTATTAAGTGACAATATCAGCACTTAAACATTGTTAAATCTATTACCATGTTTAAGTTATAGGGTATTTAAAAAACAAGCACTTCTCATGGGATTTTAATAAGAATTTGGCAGGAAAGAATTAGTGTGATTTGAGTTCTACACAGAATACATATATCATGTCAGACAGAATTATGGCCTTGCTATTTATTGCCTTCACTTGGAAATTAAACATGACATAAAGGAGATGCAGTGAATGTCAAGCTAACAAGGGAGAAACTTGAGAGGGCTAATCTTGACTTTCAACTTGACAGGATCTGTGACCAACTAGGAAAGATATATCTGGGTGTGTCTGTGAGGGCATTTCTAGAAAAGATCACCTAACAGGTGAGAAACCTTCCTCAAACTAGGTGCAACCTTCCAGTGGGAGGTCAAGATACAGATAAGGCTGAGGAAAAAATAATCAGTGTTGCCATCTGTACATAGCAAGTGTGTCTACCGATGTTGTTTTTGTTGCGGACACCCTCCACTGAGACCAGACTCTAGCTTTCCAGCTTTCCAACAGGGGCTAAACTGATACTTCAGGAATATTCCAGGCCTTCAGCGCTGGATTGGAGTTCTAAGACATGCAGCTTCACCAGCCAAGTTAACATCTGTACTTAAATGCTATTAAATCCGCTATCATGTTTAAGTTAATGAATGTCTAAAAGCAAGCATTTCTCAAGGGATTTTACCAGCTGCTGGCTTCCCAGCATCTTCTGCTTGTAGTCATTGTTGGAGTACCAACATCCTATTGTCTAAACCAATTGAATGAATTCCTGTGTGATATATGTTTGTCTTCTATTTGTTCTGTTCCTTTAGGAAACTGCCTGATACAGAGATTTTCAAGTGTTCTTTCCTTCTGCATCAGCATTTTCAGTTTACCAGGTAGTGGCTAATATGTCAGCTCATATCCATAGAATAAGGAAGATGTGGCACATCAATTCCAGCCAAGCCACAACAAACACAGGAAAAAATAAAAATAGAGATTTGTTATTTTTAGCCACTGGGATTGAGCATTGACACTGCTAAAACAACTTTGTCATTATGCCTTGGGCAACAATAGACATTAAGTTATCTCCCTACATAGGGGTAAGGATGTAATGAAGCTTAAGGCTTTTCTGTCTTTATCTTTCTTCTCAGGAATTCCTGCTAGTTTAAAATCTTCCATATTCCTGTTTCTCGGATTTTCTAGAACACAGACCTTTTAAGACAGTGGACACTCCATAGCTGAGATGGAGAACCAAGACCCTTGACTCCTGGGAGAGCTTATCCTCATTGCCAACATGATTGGATTAATACTGTTTAGAGAGAGCACACATTTGGGTATGTCCCACAGGGTTTCAGATGAGGATGTGTGAGATCTATCCTGTGTGTCAGTGGAAATACCCATAGACTGGGTTCCTGGGACCAAATAAACGTGGAAAAAGGATAAAGACTGCTGAACATAGTTTTTCTGCTCCCTGATCTGTTGAGATGTGAGCAAATTCCAATTATAACAGCTGTAAGGCTCTTCTGCAATCCTGCCTTCTCTTATGTGTGTGGGGGGTCTAGACACTGAACAATAATCCAAAATAAACCTTTCTCCCTAAAGTTGCTTCTTGCTACACATTTGTTCACAACAGTAAGAAAAAGAACTAATTTGCTTGATTCAACATTTATTTAATGATCACCAAATGATCACCAATTGATCTAATTATATTATCATTTAAAAAAACTTTATAAAAACATTTAAAGGTATATGTTCAAGTGCATTTTAATCACCTTATCCTAGTTGGTGTAATCTGGTTGTCTTTGAGTAAAATATTTTATTGAGATTTTTAATAGCCAAATGATCTTATTTCTAGTCAACAAGTCTGAGTCACTTAAAATGATTAAGGACTAAGAAGTCATAAAGTTGTTGCAGTGAGTTAACTAGGTCAAGGCTGATGGTTTCTGCTGTTTCCTGTGGATTTGTCATTTGTAGGCTCAGCAATGTTCTCTGAAGGCCAAAATGATCTTTAAATGGTGTACACACCTTCAATTCTTGAGACTCTTTTGACTCCTGTCTTTCTGTATTGAGCCCAACAATTCATGAAACTACCTTCAAATTTCACGCTTAAATATTTGGGGTAGTGACATTTTTAAAAGGCCCCTTTCGATTGTTACAGGAATGAAAGTTGTTTCTAATAACAACTGAAATACAACTACCTCAAAAGAAAGTGAAACTTGTCAGCCAAAGCAACATTTGCTGTTGAACAGAACTCAAGGCAGAAAGTGGAGTACCAGCAGGTTTGAGAGATCCTTACAACTTCCTAGTCTTGATCACAGGAAACATAACTATCTTCTGGATTATTGGGAATATAGGTCAATTCCACAAAGACATGATGAACAAAAAGTCCTTAAGCCATCTAACTCTTGCCCACCCTTCTTTTCAAATGGGTAGGAATAGTAAAACATGTGCACCATGTTATAAGAACTACATGCTATCTGACTGAGACACAAATTCCAAGCTCTGCCCCCAGATGGCATTTAGTTTAGAAGGAAACTTAGTGAAGAATAATTATTTACATAATCATTTGCAAAAGGACAAGAGTTAGAATGCAGGAATTCTTGGCAGTATTTCAATAAAAGACATGTGAATAATGGCTGTCCCAGATGGCTTCCTGTAAAGGAACACAGTCTGTTAGTTCTTGCCCTTTTGGATTCAGTGGGGATGCCTTTGGGAGAGACTTTTTCAAGCAACTTTCAAAACACATCATCGTTACAAGGTAGCCTTTAACCTTAAACTTCATGCTGTTTTTCTTAGACGAAAGTAATCAAAACAATCACCTAGAGTGGACACATAGAGGTTTCAGTAAGTATAGAGTCTGACAAAAACCACATCAAATAAATGAGCAAGTATTCAAAGTATCTCAAAAGCCTATTGTTGCCTTGTCTCCTGATTCGAGGAAACGATGCAGAAAGGGTTTGAGACTTTCAATTAGGCTTACCTAATGATTACCACAATGTGGTGCTTCTGCTTGAGACAGACATGCAAAATAAATTTTCACCTTCTTTAACAATGTATCAGAAGTCAGAGTAAAGTTTATGGATTCTCTGCTAGGGCTTCACTGAGGCAAAGTCATGATATTACCAGATGAGTTCTTCTCTGGGTTCTGGGGAAAATACACTTGCAGAATTCTTGGAGGAGTGAGGCCCCTGTCCCCTTGTTGACTACCACAGGTGCTGCCCCTGTAGGCTTCTCACATCCCTGCTCCCTGGTTCTCTGCATCCTGCACCCAGTGGCCATGTGTTATATTTCCTCATGATTCAAATATGACTTCCCTGTCTCTTACTGGTAGATCCAGATTTTAAGGGTTCATGGTATTAGATTAGGCTCATCCAGTCAATTTCCCCTTTTGAAAATCAAATGTGCCATATTCTACAAACACAAGAATAACAGTCATCATTTCCACAGCCCAGAAATAATACAGTGACCTGAGGTGTGGAGATGCTAGGGACTGACTCAAATTTTTCCTACCACAGACCCCGAAATCCAGACCTTCCTGGGAAAAATAGGAGATATAGCCTTCAAAACACATAAGTGCTGGGCTGGAGGGATCGCTCAGAGATTAAGGGCACAGTTGTTCTATTGAGGACTCAAGTTCAATTCCCTGCACCCACATGGTGTCTCACAACCATCTGTAACTCCATCTCCAGGAGAACCTGATGCCATTTTCTGGCTTCCACAGGCAACAAGCACACATGTGATGCACATATGTACATTCAGGCAAACATTCACACACATAAAAACAAATTTTAAAATAAAATTTGAAAATGACTGTAAAATTATTCAAGTCTTAATAAACAAAATTTAGCAATATAGAAATATTACATGAGTAATAAAAATAAATAAAACATTTTGTAAATACATAGATAATGACTTTTTTTTACTTTTTTAAAAATTCCATGTGCATGGGTGTTTTTCCTGCATGTATGTCTGTGCACCATGTGTGTGGTGCCCATGGAGGCTGGAAGAGGGCATCAGGTACCCTGGGACTAGAGTTGCAGGTTATTGGTGAGCTATTATGTGGGTGCTGAGAAGGAAACTCAGATGCTACGGAAGAGTAGGTAGTGCTCTCAACTGCTGAATTCTCTCTCTCCAGTTCCATAGAAAATATTTTTAAAAGCAATTAGTAAATAGTAAATTCTTGATAATCTTTATGACTACAGTGGAGACCAAGAGAGTAAAAGAAGAGAATAGAAAAGTCCATGTCACAGAATTAAGATGGCATTTTATTTGGGTGGTATTAACAGGCCTACATTACAGTGTAGTCCCCATATATGAATATCAACTACAGACTTAAGTTTTGGATTGGTCATGAAATTCACCCATCTCATCTCCTTCAAGACTGCAGATCTACAGCTTCAATTGCCCTTATGACTGAAATGACTGAAGTTCCCCTTGCTATCTTGAATACTCACATTGTAGGTTCTTATTTGGTGTTTCCAGCCAACAACACAGAATGATAATGGACCCAATCACATGAGATGAAAAACCTCATTAACAAGCAGTTTTGCCCCACTGGCCTTGCCCATGACTTCTTAGAACTCTCCTAAAACCTGAGATTCTATGCAGTCCTCCTCCTGACTTTACTTCAGGCACACTAGGCTCAGAGTGGGTAGTCTGAAAGCTTTCTCTGTCACCTGCCTGCTGTATTCTCTCCCCTTTGCCTATCTGTTGAAGAGTTAAACCCATTTTATTATCTACTTGCCAGAGAATCCAAACCAACACTCTTATTTCAAATGTTATATTAGGTAAACTAATGGAAAAAATAGACACAAGAAAATAAAAAATTTTTACAAGGTAACTTGTCAACAAAAAGCAAAATTTCATTGATAACTGATGATAAGACAAGAACTGTTAGAATTCACAACAAAAATGAGTAAAATCATATATCAAAATGACTAATTTTCACATAGAATTAGTGACAAATAAATGAGATTAAAATATTAAAATTTAAATAAAAATACATATACTAGATAGTAACAACCAGGAATGATAAAATGAACACATCTTATCAATTTTAATATATATATATATATATATAGCATGTGTGTATGTTCGTATGCATGCATTTACATATCCAGCATGTTTATAAGGTTTGATATGTTAATATGAAATAAGTTCCAAAAATACCTGAAAATACAATATTTCATGAAGGAGAGAAGACAGAAAGGAAAAGAATGGAAGAGGAAGGAATAAATTATATATAAAAATTGAATATAATAAATAAAATTGACCTAATAGGCAAATATAGAAACTTATAAACAGAAAGCAGAGGACAAACACTTTCAGCACACATGAAACATTTACCACACAAAGTGCTTTTTGCCAGTTATTAAGGTATATCTCAATACATTTCCAAACACTGAAATCATACATACTAACATAACCTTTGGTCAAAATGCAATTAAAGCTAGGAGCCAAAGGGTAAACCATGAAAGAAAAGATTCATGTGTTTAGAATGAAAGGACAAACTTCTAAGTCACTCAAGAATCAATAAACTAGAAGTGAGAAAATATTTTGAAGCACAATAAAAATGTAATATACTACAGTCTAGGCATTGTGACTAAGACCACATACTCTCACACATGTTGTGGTTTGCATACACACATTAACCCAGTAAGAGGAAAAGTGTGTTTCCAAACACTCGGAAAGAACAGAAAATCAAATCCAGATAAAGTATAAGGAACACAGAACATGGGTAAATAATAATGAGACAGAAAATAAATAGACATCGAGGAGCCAGGCCAAAGTTGATTTGAAAAGACTCAGGCAAGGGTTAGTATCATTTCATAGCAACTAATAAACAACAAATAGCAGGTATTTTTATCAATCAGTTTTAACAAAATTTTAAGGTATAAATAATACCAATCTCAAAAATATTTTGTCAATCTGAGAAAGGAAATTCTGAGAGCTCTATTCCTAAATATAAATACAAAGACTAATCCCAGAAACAAATTAAAAGATCCACACATATCCACCTGATCCTGTTGTATTTTGTGAATCCTCCGTATCCACCATGCTTGGTGCAGTAGGAAAGTGACTGCCACAAAGGCATCAGTGAGATTGGCCGTTATGCTTAGGCTTTTACCTGTGTTTACTCAGGGTGGAACACAGGTCAGAGACTAGAAGAATAAAGGTATTCAATCCATGAATTAATTTCTCCAGTTTCTATCAGACAACACTTTCCACTAAGACCTCACACAACTCCTCTGATCAGGTAACCACTTGTAGCCTTCCAGCCAGCAGGCCTGGGGCTCTGTGAAGGTTCTATTTTATTGTTCTGTTGCATGCCACTTTCTCTTTTCTACCCTCTGTCTCTTTAACCATAACTTTTATTAAACTGTATCAAAAATAACCAGTTATATTAGGTCATTTGCTTTGGCCAAGACCCTGTGACAAAGTATGGCATGTGCAATGGTTGCCCGCCACCCTATAGTCAGTCAATAATGTTCAAAAATGTCAGAATGAAATAAAAGTTCACAAAACAGCTTTTTTACATGTAGATTGCATATTTGACAAAATTCAGCATTTATTACAATGTATATATGTTTTCAGTACAGTAAAAATTAAGGAAAGCTCCATAACCAACTCTACCAAATCATGTACAGAAAGAAGTGTTCAAAACAGTGGATCCCAAATGTTTTCTTTCTAAGGAAAAGCATTCTTGAATGTTCACTTCTGGCAATAAAATGAAGATGCCAAATGTTCTCATACTGCTCTTTTATAAGAGTTTCCATGGTCATGGTGTTTCTTCACAGCAATAGAACAGTAACTAAGGTGTGTGTGTGTGTGTGTGTGTGTGTGTGTGTGTGTGTGTGTGTGTGTGTTACTGTATGTGTGTGCCCTTAGTGGGCAGTAGAAGACATAGATCATAGATTCCCTGGAGCTGAAGTTACAGACAACTGGGTGCTGGGAATTGAATTAGTGTCCCAATATTTCTTTGAACAAGGAATTTCCATGAAGATATAAGCTGGAAGAGAGCATGCATATGCCTGCCACTTCAATGGTGCCAACAAAGAGTGGTTTATAGTTCTTCATATGAATCTTGTAGTAAAGATATATCAGATGGACAAGAAATTCCACTTTCAAAAAACTTATAATGTTGTAGAATGAGTACCTCTACTCTCAGGCAGGACATAAAGTTTCTATTTTCTTATGCCATAAGTCTTGACTTAAGCTCTCTTAGCATATTTTGGTAGCATCACTCCCAGGCACAGGCATTCTACCAAGAAAAAATTAATTATGCAAACTCATCACTTGGTCTCCAGCCAACCATCACACCTTGGAGTTTTTCATGCACTGTGTGGTCCAGTGTTCAACCTCATTACTTGGCAAAGGCTATCTTTAACTCAGACAGTATATCAAGATATCCCTAATCTTTCCTGATTAATTTAATTTAATAGACAACTTCTTTTTACCACTCTCCTTTAATTTTATAAACTGTATTATTGAAAATTTTGCAAATAAAAACAGCACACAGCAAAATTAATCAGACCCAGTCTATACAAGTTAATGAAATCCTATATGGTTAGCGTTAATGCTGTCTGAAAGAGAAAAATTGAGGCTTCACATTGAATTTTACACTTTCAGGATCAAATAATTTGTATGCTCTTATCAACCACCAAACTCCCAAAATTCCATGACAGAATTAGAACTAGAAAAACAATTACCTTGATATCCTCAAAACTTGTGTCCATAACTTGCATTCAGTCCTTCCTCAACCTCTTATATTTAGCCATTTTTGTTCTCAAGTTGTACTGTATCCACATATACATTTTTACATGTATACATATATAATTGGCTAGATTCTACATATAGGAGAGAGCATGAAGATTATTTCTTTATGTGATTATGTGCAACCTCACTTAATATTATGCATGGTAAATCCATCCATTTTCCTTCAAGTTTTTTATTTCAGTTTCTTTAGAACTGAGTAGTATTCATATGTGTGTGATGTATAAATGCCAACTTTTTATTATCAATTCATCTGTTGATTGACAGCTAGGTTAATTTTAAGTCTTTGGATAGTGAATGAAGCAGCAAATATCTTTAAGATAAGGTATAGAGTTCTCTGGGTATATGCCTGGAAGTGAAATAGCTGGGACTCATGATATATCTATTTTTAATTATTATGAAAATCCTCAAACTTATCTCATAATGGCTATATTTATTTGCACCTTCACCAACAGTGAATGGGGGTTCTTCTCTCTCCATTTCCTCTCCAGCATTTGTTGTCTGATTAGTTGCCTAAAGTAGTATCATTACAAACTTCTGATTGCATTTGCCTTTTGCCTTTTATCTTTTGTCTTCCTAGGAAAGATAGGAATTTCATAAACTGGCCCTATTCATCAGCAATCTTTCCCATCCCAAACTTCCTGAATTAAGATAAGCAAGAAGAAAAAAATAAAAGGCATAAATTTTGATCTTATATATTCTGAATATATTGTTTATCCCAAAACAAATCACTTTCCTTTTCATAAGACAGAATAACTTGGACCCTTTCACAAATTTTATAAAAATAGAGATGTTATAAAATTCAGAACACACATCCCTCCCACATCATCTCTTTCTCCTCTGCTCCAGTCATTATGCCTAATAACCAGAATGTCAAATCAAGTTTGTGTCCAAGTTTCAAATAGCACCATTACACAAAGAAAACTAAGAGAAATAAACAGGTCTCATGATTAGCATGCCCACATTATTCTGTCTCTTGCAGTTCTTTTCAATAGAATTCTTCATTAGCTCAGTGTCAAGACAGCATCTTTTTGTTCTTTTCAGCTTTTTATAGATACTCTTTTAAATCTCTGAATTCTTGTTTTTGTCTTATTAAAACAAGAATAAAATAAAGAAATCATCATGTGGAAAAATAACATGTTCAAAAAAACAAATGTTGCCAGCAGACAGGGAAGAAAGATTATTCTTAAAGAGATACATTCACAGCCAAGGAATAGTATAGATTCCTATTTCCTTCATCACTATTTGATTATTGAAGGTTTATAATAGGAGTTCTTCATATGTATGGGAAGTGTCATGGGGAGAATACATAACTTTAGTACTGCTCCTCTTGACCACAGGAAATTAGAAATAAAGAGTTCCTTTCCCCAGTACCAAAACAAAAAAAAACACATTAAGAATGTTAATCGGTGATGGGATGTACTAATGGTTGAGACAGATAAAGGAGGTCACAAGAAATCCATCAAACTCGCTGTTATCCCAGCATCTACAAGATGCAATTTAAGTATCATGGCGAGTAGAGGCTATACAGTGTGGTGATGAAAAGTAGGCTCTGAGATCAGGAAAGGAAGATGAAGTCCAATCCCCTCCCTGCAGCTGTGTCTTTTTGAGCAAATTATGTAACATATGTAAGGTTTAGTATGTTTAATCTGTAAAATGGATACACTAAGAGGCACTAATGGAATAGCAACATGCCTGTGAGCATTTAGCTTTGATTTACAGCGTGTTTACTACTGGAACAAGAATCCTGCAATATGAAATAATGATTTGAGTATACCAAGCCCAAACAGGGGCAATATCTAGTACTTTATTGTCTTAAGCTACACAGATAGTTCCTATCTGTCCCATATATCACAGAGAAAATAAAATTCTCATAATTTTATCACCACCAAATTTTTAAATTTCCTCATCAACATCCATATTTACAGAACTGAAAAGTTTCTGGAAGGCACGGGACACTGTCAATAGGAGAAAATGGCTGCCTACAGAATGGGAAAAGATGTTCACCAACCCCACATTCAATAGAGGGTTGGTTTGCCCTCTCTCTAATATCTGACTAACAAAGAAAGGAATCAGGCTAAGAACCTATGGCTAGAGAGGTCATGCAGGTTATAACAGAACTTGCTACCACCTTGATGCTAAATGGAGATAGTATTAAACGACTCCTAATGACTGATCATTATACACATGTATCAGTGCATCTCTCACTGGTCTGAAAAGCTCCTAATTGCAGTAGATAATGGTTATTAGGACATTACTTACAACTGGGCAAGATAAAAAGATTAAGAGCCTAAAGAGTGTTCAGCCCTAAAAGGAATATATAACTGCACCCTCATTTGTAAGCTCAAGGGTCTGCAGAAGAGAAATCACAAAGAATGTGAGAGCCTGAGAGAGTGGATGACCACTAGGAAACGTTTTCTTCTGGACACAGCAGGGAGAGTGCACATGTGAACTCACAATAATTTCAACAGCATGAACAAAACACAAGCACTCCCAAGCCAGACAAACCTCAGCGTGGTGTGAGGACTTCAGTACCACAGTCCAATCCCAAACCATGGAGCTATTGGAATTTTTAAGCTGCTGGGGAGAGGTAGAGACAGTTTTCTCTTGGAGCAAATTCCTTATTGGGCCAACAAATAAAAAAAATGTTAAAGACTATCTCATTTTTTCTTCTACAGCCTTCAAGGTCAGTTGATCCCTCACCAAAGTTCTAATTAAAACTAATTAATAAATTAAATTAATATACTCCAAGTCTCGACTAAGCCCAGAACTTGGTCCCAAACCCAGTCTCACATCCAAAAGCATATATAAAGTTCTCACATAGAGATATCAAATATTTTCCAGGTCTAACAATTCTTAAATGGGCCTGGCCCATAATAGAACCTGTAACAGAAACACTGTCTCCCAGCTGTCTCCATAAAATAATTCATGTCTTCATCATGCCAGTATTACAAACTGAAAAGGTGTCTCTGGTTGCTACCCATTATTTGGTTTCTGATTTCTATGTATCAGCTAGTTTCACTGTTTTTCAGGCCAATAAATCTACTGAAATGATCAAAACAATCTTCATTTGTCACTTAAATTGGACAACTGACATATGCTTGCCAAACTGGAAAATCTTTACCAAATCAGAGTCTCAAATCGTGTTTTGTTTTTTCATAAATATTTAGCTCAAAAAAAGAAACAAGTGACTCAAAAAAGTGATTGGTGATTACAGCTAAAAAAGAAAAAGAATCTAGGTGACTATGTGAATA
>NW_024429184.1:95945828-96023691 GCF_017639785.1 Mesocricetus auratus
TCACCAAGCTTTCCAGGATGGCCATTAACTTAAGATCCTCCTGCCTCAATTTTCTGAGTAGTTGCGATGATAGGTCTGTGGCCTCCAGGACCAACTTGACTACAATTCATCTGACATAAACATATTGACATATTTCTTCTTGATGCTGTCTTTTCTAAGCATGTATTTTTTTCTCAAATTGGAAGTGGTGAACAAAAATACCAGGTGTGGCTGTTCATGGGATGGCATTCCAAGATTTCAAGTAATAAAAAGTAGTTTCTTTTCTATCTTAACTAACAATATATGGGCATATATATATGGTATGGCATACATGTTTTAATATGAATACATAATATAGAATGGCTTAATCCAATAATAAACATTGGATTTTTAAATGGCTATTTTAAACAACTAGCTATTTAAAATAACCTTCAAAAATTTCTGAGTAAAAACAACTAGCTATTTAGAATAAACCTCAAAATTCTGAGTAAATCAAATGTTTGAGTACTAAAAAAATGAAACTTAAAGACATTTAGAAGAAACTGTGGAGGACTCTTCTAAAATTACTTTAATATAGGAGGAAAGTCTTCCTCAAGCAAAGCCCAATGACAGAGAGAAATAGTGATGGGCTTTACTATGCAAACATTGAGCTTTTAAAGAAAACCCTTAGGACTGTCAGCGCCTTACTCCCAGGCCTCCCCCAGTCACACAGCTTTTGCATCAGTCTTTCCTGTTGGTGCCATCTCTACACTCCCAGGCCTAGTTCAGGAGGCACAGATTTCACAGAAGCTTTGCATATTGAGCTTCACAGAACCAACAGCACCATCCCCACATTCCGGGGCCTAGTCCAGTCACACAGTCTCTGCTCTGGCTTTCCTTGCTGTCTTGGTTACTTTTCTATTGCCATGACAAAACAGCATGACTAGGGCAACTTATAAAAGGAAGCATTTAGTTTGGGGGCTCACAGTTCCAGAGGATCAGAGTCCATGACCATCATGGAGAGTACCACGGTGGCAGGAAGGCAGACATGTTACTGGAGCTGTAGCTGAGAGGTTAACAACTGACTCACAAGCACAGGGCAAAGAGAGAGATAGCTAACTGGGAATGTTGTGGGCTTTTGAAACCTCAAAGCCCACCTCAGTAACATGTCTCCTCCAATGAGATCACACCTCCCGATCCTTCCCAAACATTTCCATCAACTGAGGAACAAGTATTCAAACATATGAGCCTGTTGAGGACATTCTCATTCAAACCACCACACATGGCCATTTTCCTGAGCCAACCCTGCCTGCATCATCTACATACTCCCAGGCCTACCTCAGGATATGCACATAGAGTGGCCAGATTTGCTGGTGTGCCCACAAAATCTCAAGTTATTGTGTTATTCCCATTCTCATAGGCATAGTTTTTGTCACGAGCTCCTGCCCGAGCCAATTCTGAGGCAGGCTATAATCTCACATTAGATACATAACCAAAAAAGAGGTCTACATGCCTAGTATCCAGCAAAACTATCTGTCATCATTGGTGGAAGAAGAAAAAATTTATGATATAAATAGGAAGAATGATCCATGTTTCACCAAACAAGTCCTACAGAAAATATCAGAAGCAATACTCCAGTCTTAAGAGAGAAGTAAGTATAACCAAAACTATAGAGAAAATAAATGAAGCTATAATTGCTGAAACACAAAATAGGTATTAGAAGACAAATGGCAAAAAATGACAGCAATCAATACTTTACTTAGGCATATACCAAAAAGATATACATTCATACAATTAGGACATCTGTTCAACTATGTTCATAGCAGCATTATTGGTAATAGCCAGAACCTGGAAGCAACCTAGATGACCCTCAACTGAAGAGTGGATAGAGAAAATCATTTACACAATGGAGTGACACTCAGTGGAAAATATAAACCAATGGAATCTTGAAATTCAAAGGCAAATGTATGGCACTAGAAGAAACCATCCTGAGTGAGGTAATCCAGTCACAAAAAGACAAACATGGTATGTACTCACTCATACATGGATTTTAGACATGGAGCAGGGGATTGGCAGCCTACAGCCAGAGAGTCTGGGAAACAGGGAGAACTGTAAGAGAGATATGCATGGTACCTCGGAGAAGGGAAACGGGATGGGATCTCCTGAAGGTATTGGGAACACAGGGTGAGGGGAGGGGAGAGGACCCCGAGAGAAAGAGACAGAGAGAAGAGGAGGGGAGAGGAGGACATGGTAGAGCAGGAAGGTTGAGTCAGGGAACCACTATAGGTTTGAGAAGAGATCTGGCACTAGGGAGATTTTCAGAGATCTATAAGGATGACACCAACTGGCAATCTAACAAATAGTGGAGAGGCTAAACCTTAAATGCCCTTCCCAATAATGAGATTGATGATTGACTTATATGTCATCCTAGAGCCTTCATCCAGTGGCTGATGGAAGCAGAGGCAGATACCCAAAGCTAAACACTGAAATGAACTCCTGGAAACCAGTTGCAGAGACTGAGGAGTGATGAGCAAAGGAGTCAGGACCTGGCTGGTGAAACTCATAGAGACAGCTGACCTGAACAAAGGGAACTCATGGACTCCAGACTGGTGACTGAGAGGCCAGCATGGAACTTATCCAGACTCCCTGAAGTGGATGTCAGAGAGGAGACCTTGGCAATCTATGGACCCTTGGAAGTAAACCAGTATTTAGCCCTGGCATACAAATGGACTTTTGTAACCCATTCCACATGGTGGGATGCTGTCTCAGCCTGGACACATGGGGGAGGGCCTAGGCCATGCCCGGGATGATGTGACAGACTTTGAAGATTCCACATGGAGGGCCTTACCCTCCCTGTGGAGTGGAGTGGGGATGGGGTAGGGGGTTTGGGGTATTTAGGAGAGGCAAGGGATAAGGGGAGGGTGAGAGGGCTGGGATTCACATGTCAAGTAAACTTGCTTCTAATTTAAATGAAATTAAAAAAAAAGAATAAGCATAGCAAAAATAAAAATGATTGTAATCAATAATTTTAAATACTAATGACCCCAACTCTCTAATCAAAAGACAAAGATAAGGTGAGTATGTTAATAAACAAAATCTTTTTTTCTGTTGTCAGCAACAAATTCACTGTATCTTCAAAACAAGAGCCACTTTTTAATGGATGGAAAATGTGTCAAGCAAATGAGATCATGACCTAATCAGGTCTAGCTAGCCTATTATCTGGCAAAGTAGAATTCAAACTAAAACAATGCAGAATAAAAAAGGACATTTTATTCTAATCAAAGGAATTAAAAATAACCAAGAAGACTTTATAATTCTAAACATATATACACCAAACTCTGATGCACCCAACTTCATAAAGGATGTACTGTTGCACTTAAATACAGATTAAGTCCAGTTCAGTAACAGTGGCTTAATTAATTGTCCATGTGTTCCAGTAGACAGGTCACATGGACAAAACACACACACACACACACACACACACACACACACACACACACACACACACCAGAATTAAAAGAATTCATAGATAAAACAAACTAAAAGATATCCACAGAATATTCTACTCAAATACTAAAGAATATACATTCTACTCAGCAGCGCATGTAACTTTCTCTAAAATAGAGACATAATGTAACACAAAATATATGTTTTAAGATATATTTATTTTATGCATATGAATGCTCTATCAACTTTATGCCTGAAGAGGGCATCAGATCCCACGGTAAATAGTTGTGAGCCATCTGGTTGTTGGAAATTGAACTTGGGGCTTCTAGAAAAGCAACCAGAATTCTTAACTGCTAAGCCATCTCTTCAGCTACAACAAATCATATCTTAATGAGTTCACTGAAATAACTCTGTGTATACTATTTGAGCATACTGCAATAATACATATTATAAAAAAGACAAATCTGGAATAAGTGCACAAACATGGAAATTAGACAACAAACATATCACTTAATGATGACTGAGTCAAAGAAGAAATCAGGAAAAAAACTGAAAAAATGCTTTAAACAACATTAAAATGAAAACACAACAAGACAAAAATCAGTGATATATTAAAAGTCGAAAATATCACACTGAGGTAATGAGGTAACCTAGACCCAGAAAGACAAATTCTCATTTCTCTCTCACATGTGAATCATAGCTCCAAATTATTCTATGTAAGTATATGATCTGAAGTAATCGCATAAATCATGAAAATGAAAAAGGACCATGGATGGAGGGGGCAGGAGTAGGAGTTCTAGAAAAAGAAATAGTCAGACACAGGTACTATAAATGAGGAAGTGGAGAAAGGGAGGGCTGTAACTGGGTATATAGGAGGCCAGTGCAGAAATGGAGGCAGGGAGGAGTCATAAATATCACTAAGGGTGTTTGCAAATAAACTTAGGGAAACATTATATTTAGTTAAAATACACATATAATATGTATGTGTGTGTATAAATGTATGTAATTTAAATAATTTTGCCACTTGGAATAATAACACTACCCCCACAAGATCTATAGACTCTAACAACAACAACAAAAACCCATTCCATCATGGGAAACCTCCTTTCAAGTTGTTGGTAAGGGAAATCCAAGATATTCCAAACCATATAGGCTATTGCGGTTGCGCTTGCCTCCCAAAACTTGATATGACTGTATTGCTGAAAAACATGAACTTCAGACATAGGGCTTGGAAGAACCCAGATGGAAATAACAGGAGTGTAGGGGTGAGCCCCACAAAGCTATCCACCCAAAAGGGGCGGAGATATGAAGATTAGACAGGTGGGCTATTTAGGGAAAGTAAAAGTATTCTATTGCTCTCTTCTCCTCTGGAAGCCTGCCACGCTCTCCGTCCTCTTAGCTTATATGTAAATAAATATATTCTATTCTATATTGCATTGACCTCCCACGTCAGCTGGTGTCAGAACTGGAGAGGAAGCCTTCACCTTCAAAAAGATAGGGACCTGCTCCTGTCCAGCCAGGCGTGCACCAAGCCATGGAGGAACCAAAAAAACGCCAGCCTGCTGTGGTGTGCCTTTAGGTGAGTGCAGTTAGCTTTCTGCCTCTGGTGTCAGCTTGAAGGGCTCCCCAAAACCCCAATTATTTCTGCCACTGTGCTTGTGTTATCCCGAACCTGTTTGCTCTTACTCTCTCACCCCATCGTTCACCACCAAGCGCGACTCTGCTTGACACACATGACACAGAACACCGGTTTAGTGCAAGCATACCTGCCTCCCATTCCTTGCAGGACTGAAATTCACATCCTGTGCAGAGCAGCTTTCAAGAGGCGCTTGTGCCCCCACTGCCGCTAGGTGCTCCCACCAGTCTCTGCGGGCAACTCCGAACCCCTCCCCAAGTTGCAGCCACCCCCTTTCCCCCTCCCGGCTCCAGGAGTCTGTGCAGTCTCCAGCAGGAGCCCAAGGCTTCCAATGTCTGCTGAGTTCCCTTGTGTTTGCAGCGGCCCTGAGCCCACCCCCTGTTGCTGCTTCTCACTCGCTCTTCAGATGGCCTGGGGCATCCCACTGCAGCACCACCTCAGGACGAGCAACTCCCCTAGGCTTGGCACCACACAAGAGCTTCAGCTACAGGCTTGATACAGGATCCTAGTGCTCGCCATGTAAGGCCAGCTCATTGGTTTCCATGGATATTTCATACCCACATGTACCTCAACCTTCACAGGCCTTTCCCTTCCCGAATCTGTTCGTTAATTTTTGTTGTTAGCATTTCCAAGCTCCTTTTGGTGAAAAGCAATCTTCCTCAGATATGCCGTGTTTGGCCGCACACCTCCGCCATCTGCTGGCCAGGCGCGCTAACTACAGGTATTTTAATTTCATAGACAAAAACTACCCAGTGGTGATTTTTCCAATTCAGGAATTACTAATTGGTGGTAAGAACATCTAATTATAACATGGCAGGTAACTTAACACTGCAGGATGTTGGAGATTTCATTACCAATGTCATAGGTTATGCAGTAAAAGACAATTATGATATATTTCAAATGTACCATACTCATGATTAGTTTGCTAATACATGTAATCACATGGAAGAAGCTTGGCAAACAGACAGATAATAGACAAACTGTACAAATGATTCACAAATTAGAGGAAAAAAATCAGGAAAAAGAGGATACTTTGGAACTTAATCTGCACAACCTTTGAGACACATTTAATACAATGTCCTCTGCATTTATGGCTAAGATAGAGTCTAACCAGGAGGAACTTACTAAGACAGAGTCTAGCCAGGAGGAGCTTACTAAATTAAAAGGGTCAATTCAATCTGTTTCTGAAAATAATGGCCATCTAGCAGACTGGATAATTTTTCTGGAAGGCAAAATAGATGCCTTTGGAGCCTCTAGGGAGGATGGTATGAAAAGCATGGAATAACACTTGACTGAAAAGTTCAAGGATAGTATTAACTCATTGGAGCAATTTGTGATGCTAGAAATTCAAGACCTCAGAGATGACATGGTGACACCAATGCAATCTTTAGAAGATTCACCATCTGAAACATCAGACGCTGCGGCACTAGATGCTAGGTTACCAGAAAATGAAAGAAACATAGCTACTAGATGCCCAAGAGACCTTCCTAAGAAGGCCTTTCCAATAACCATGACAGAAAGGCTAGCATCAAGGAGGAACAAACCAGTTCCACTACACATAAATGGGAACCTAGTCCGATGGAAGAACTGAAGGGAATTAATCAAGCTGTGGTGGCCTATGGGGTCCACAGCTCTTATGTTAAAGAATTGTTAAGCACATGGGCAAAAGCCAATAAAATGACTCCCTTGGATTGGAATCATTTAAAATTAGCAGTACTGGACCAGTCTTCCCAAATACAGTGGAAAGCTTTGTAGAGACAGGAAGCCAAGGCCCTCGACCTTCATGGTTTGAAGGATGGCTTTGAAGCTTCCCAAAGTAAGATTATTGGGGAGGGAGAATTTGCTCAACCACAGGTCCAAGCTGGCTATGATGAGCATACATTTCATTTATGCCAAACAGTGGCACTGAACACATTGAATAAGGTTCATGAACCAGGAGAAAAAGTTGAATCATATTCTAAAGTGGTACAGGGTCCGAGACAAAGATTCTCTGAATTCTTACAAATATTATCCAGAGAAATAGACTTACAGGTAACTGATCCAAATATTAGGCGACTTCTTACATAATCTTTGGCTTATGAGAATGCAAAAACACAATGCAAACAGATGCTGTGACCATTAAAGATCAGATTAGCACCAATGGAGGAATGGGTCTTGTATACAACTAATATTGAGTATGACAATCCAGAGACAGGAACCTGGGTAGGAGACACCATTTCTAAAGGTTGAAAGAGGCATGAAGATGACAAATGGCCTAACCGTGATAAGATACAGACTTGGGTTGGGGAACCAATCTCCAGAAATTGCAAAAGACATCAAAACTCTAGATGTTTTAACTGTGGTAGAATAGGACATTTGAGTAGGAACTATAAGCAAAGCATTCCTAGAAATAATGCTTCTACCGGAATGCTTCCAACAGAAATCCTCAGTCTTCTGGTCTCTACAAGAAGTGTGGCAAAGGCAGACACTGGACCAAGGAAAGCTGTTCAACCACAGACAGACAAGGTAAACTTTTGCAGCCAGAAAAGCAGGTCCAGAGGCCTCTTGGTGGAGGCCCCCAGATGAAAGGTGGTCCAGTCTTTCCTAGTAACAGTGGGGGACAGCCTTTCCCAGGACAATTAGTAGATCCACTGCCTATTGCAAAGACTAATGGCACTGTTGATGACAGATTAGTTATTGAGGAGGAACTAGTTGATACTAGAGGAAACAAAAAACGTATATTATGGCAAACTTCTGTACAGAATCACAGACCCAAATTACCAGTAAAAATGAATAAGGTATTTTCTGGGGTCCTGGACAGTGGCAATGATAACTCAGAAAAATTGGCTGTCAGGATGGCCTTTAAGCGAAGTAAATATCCAAATTGTAGGAATTGGGACCTTATCTCATGTGTAACAAAGTAAAAGATGGATAGAATATATTGGATCAGAAGGGCAGAGTGGAATTTGAGGCCATATGTCACAGATTGGGATCGTGATTTATTACAGCAATGAAATACCTAAATTAACATTACTCTGGTATCAGAAATGAATCATAGACAAGCTTTTGATGGTAGAAAAATATTGTATGGCATACAAAAAACAGATACCAAACATATAGGCTGTACAGAAACAGGATACTAATGTGAAACCTTCAGAGCAACCAAGAACTCTTCCCTTAAAATGGCTATCAGATGAACCTGTCTGGGTAGGTTAATGGCCTATGACCTCTGAGAAGTTAGAGGCCTTGGAGAATTTAGTTCAGGAACAGCTAGATGCTGGACATATTGAAGAATCAACTAGTACATGGAATTCACTTGTTTTTGTTTTCAAAAGGAAGTCTGGAAAATGGAGAATAGTTGTTGATCTCAGAGCCATTAACTAGGTAATTCAGCTTATGGGGTCTCTACAACCTGGGATGCCACTACCTCCTCTAATACCTAAGAATTGGCTAATTAGAGTCATATATTTAAAAGATTGTTTCTTCACTATACCATTACAAAAAAAAAGACAGAGAAAAGTTAGCCTTCACTGCATTTATACATAACAATTCTCAACCTGTACAGGGATTTCAGTGGAAGGTAATGCCTCAAGGTATGTTAAATAGCCCGACTTTGTGTCAGTATTTTGTGCATAAACTTCTGGAATTAATTAATAAAAATATTAATATATCATTATATGGATGAAATATTTCTGTCTGATTCAAATAAAGGTAATTTGGAAAAGATGTTTGAAGCAGTAAAGGAAACTTCACGTTGCCAGAAAAAAAATACAAAGAGGAAATTCTATTAATTATTTAGGTTACAAAATAGACTCGCAGAAAATTAGACTGCAGAAAGTACAGATCAGAAGAGATCATTACCAGTCTCTTAATGATCTTCAAAAACTACTAGGAGAAATCTCGCGACTACAGACAATTATTGGAGTAGAAGGGCATGATTTAAAACATCTGAAAATGGCCTTACAAAGAGACAAAGACCTAACTAGTCCACAAGTATTATAAGTGGAGGCTGAAAAGGAATTAGTATGGGTAGAAAAGAGAATATTAGAAGCACATGTGGATCATGTAGATCCAAAACTGGACTGTATTCTGGTTATTTTACCATCTAGAGAATATCCCTCAGGAATAATAATGCAGAGGAATGACATCATACTAGAATGGGTATTTCTGCCACATAAAAGAATAAAAAAATGAAAACATATATAGAAAATCGTTGATTTGATATTAAAATGTAAGTTAAGACTTCATCAGCTGACTGGATGAGACCCAGCAGAAATTATTGTACCTTTAACTAATGAGGAAATTTCCTCTTTTTGGAAGGACAATGAGTATTGGCAAAGTGCTTGCACTGACTTTTTGGGAACGATTAGTAACAATTATCCCAAAACAGAGATAATCAAATTCATAAAGAAAACAATTTATATTCTGCATATTGTAAGAAAAATGCCTATTTCTGGAGTTCTTAAACTCTACATGGATGCAAACAAATCAGGTAAGGAAGGTTATAAATCAGGAAATATAAGTAAAGTAGTTCAAAGCCCTTACAACTCTGTAGAAAAGGCAGAGTTGTACGCTATTCTCGTGGTACTTAAAGACTTTACAGAGCCTCTCAATATAGTTACAGGTTCTTAGTATGCAGAAAGAGTTGTTTCACACATTGAGACTGCAGAATTCATTCCTGATGATACATAATTAACTTCATTGTTTTTAGAATTACAGGAAACCATCAGAAACAGAACTCACCCCATATATATATATTACATGTCAGATGCCATATGGGTCTGCCAGGTCCTGTAGCACAATGCAATAATGAGATTAGTCGTTTATTAATAGGAAGTATGTTAGAAGCTTCAGAATTTTGTAAGAAACACCATGTTAATAGCAAAAGTTTAAAGAA
The DNA here is from genome assembly GCF_017639785.1 of Mesocricetus auratus. Classification (NCBI taxonomy): domain Eukaryota; kingdom Metazoa; phylum Chordata; class Mammalia; order Rodentia; family Cricetidae; genus Mesocricetus; species Mesocricetus auratus. The sequence goes on from NW_024429184.1 coordinate 95,955,746, forward strand.
GGATTTTTCTATCATTTGGCAACAAGCCAAGGAAATAGTAAGAAATTGGCCCATCTGCTTATTCTATAACTAAATTCCATTACCAGCAGGCAGTAATTCCCAAGTTATTCACTGAAATGAAATTTGGCAAATGGATGTTTTTCACTTCACAGAATTTGGCAGTTTTAAATATGTACACAATACCATAGACATGTTCTCAGGCTTCCAATGGGCTACTCCTTCAGCTCTTGAAAAGCTGATTCTCTTATTCGACACCTCTTAGAGGTGATGGCTGTTATGGGTATACCTACCCATAAAAAATAATGACAATGCGCCGGGCGGTGGTGGTGCACGCCTTTAATCCCAGCACTCGGGAGCCAGAGGCAGGCAGATCTCTGTGAGTTCGAGGCCGGGCTAGACCGATAGCCTCTGAAACAATACGGAGAAACCCTGTCTCGTAAAAACCAAAAAAAATGACAATGCTCCAGGTTATGTCTCCAGGAAATTGGAACAGTTTTTTCAAATATTATAATATAAAGCATGTAACTGGTATACCTCACAACACTACAGGACAAACAGTGGTTGAGAGATCTAGCCACACCTTAAAAGAAATGCTTCATAAACAGCCAGGGGGAACAAAGACCCCCAAATGCAGGTTACATATTGCATTACTAATGTTGAACTTTCTTAATGCTAATGAAAAAGGACAAACAGATGCAGAAAGGCACCGGACTACAGAGAAAAATTCTGAGCTGAACCAACCGGTAGATTTTAAGGATGTTATAACCTCAGTCTGGAAACCAGGATATGTGTTACGCTGGGAAGAGGTTTTGCTTTTGTTTCTACAGGAGAAGAAAAACTTTGGATTCAATCAAATTTAATCAATATTCAATCTGAACAGAAGAAACCTCAGGAAGAAAAAAGAGACAGCTCATCTACAAGATCATATGCTACCATGTGTAACGAGACCTCATAAAAGGAAAGAGAAGCGTTTTGTTTTTTTCCTTACAGGAAAACTCATCTCTAAACAGCAAAAAATACTGGGCCTATGTATACCTGAAGTAGAAAGGATAGCTACCCAGAGGACCATCAAACATACAATAATATGACGTGTGGTATCAATGTCTGAATCTCTCTATCTTGTTATTATAATTTCCATTTCTCTTTGCTTCTTAATATGCTTTCATCCCAATTAATTTAATTGAAGCTGGCTTTGGAGTTGGACTGGCTTTCCTACTTTAAATCCAAGCGTATTGTTAAAATAAAATTCAGAATTTCTGTATTATATCAAAGAGCCATTGACGTAAGACAGAAGAAAACAAAATTAGGGACTGTCATCTGTATATACTCGGTTCCATTTCTGAAAGTCTAATCTCCTTCATGTTTATTATCTTCCCTGGGGTTGCCTTTCCCATATGCATACATTTAAAAGTTGTAAATCTCTTTGCTAACATTGTTTAAGTTTTCCAGAGAACAAGGATTTTCTTGACAGCAATCTTCAGACACTTCGGAAAAAAATGGAGCCCCACTTCTTCAATTCCACCTGATTCGACTTGATACATCTGAACTGCCCCACATCATCGACCCCACCTGGCAAGTACCATCCTGAAACCAGTTTGAGACTACATCATGATACACAACTCCAGAACAAGCAACTGACTCAGTACATCTTCTACAATCTGACCAGAGCTTCAGACAAGAGCTTCAATCAAAGTTAGAACTCCAGTCTAGAACTTCAATCAAGCATCTCCTGTCAAAGAGAGACTAGTTAACTTAAGACTCTTGTTACACTAACATTTTCTTCCCACAGATCCCCATAAGATTGTCATAGTTCCCTTTCAGCAGGAAGTAAATTTGAGAATTCCATGCCCCTTTCCCTACTGTTGATATCATAGGATAATTTACACCTGTTAATATTAGGTTTCAATTGTTTTAGGGTTGGGATTGAAAGGAGGTGTTCAGACTTGGGCATCCCTTTCAGATAAGTTTAGAATTTAGATGGGATAGATATGTTTAGCTTAGGATATAAGTAGATTATAACTTATTTATCACCCTCTATGTATACATGTTGTATAGGTTTGAGTTTGTATCAAATTTAAATCTTGTATTTAGACTAAAAGGGGGAATTGTAGGGGTTAGCCCCACAAAGCTATCCACCCAAAAGGGGCAGAGATATGAAGATTAGACAGGTGGGCTAATTAAGGAAAGAGAATGTATTCTCTCGCTCTCTTCACCTCTGGAAGCCTGCCACACTTTCTGTCCTCTCAGCTTGTGTGTAAATAAATATATTATATTCCATATTGCATTGACCTCCCATGTCATAGGTGCCTCTGAGATTAGCTTCATAGTAACTGAAGGTGCTATGCTGTTGCCAGGGAGAAAAGCAACTGATAGTCCCACCCAGCTGTGAAGCCTATGAACCACAATAACTGTCATGGCAAGGAAAGATAAACAAAAACCATAGATAGATAGATAGATAGGTAGACATACAGATAAAATATGCATGATTAGAGATGTGTAAATCAGTAATAGGAAGGTACTATTTTAGTGCCCATCTTACTAAAGTTTCAAAGTCTTTCCTATTCATTATGCCTAAAAACATGAATAAGTAGCCACTCATTTATTATTGGCTACATTATTAATTATCTCAGACATCACAGAAAACAAGCATTCCTATGGAAATCACAAATACAGTGCTCCTCATTATTTGGAGGTGCCTTCTGTGAAGGCACCATAAACACTGTGTTGCTGAATGCTGAATCATAGCTTCTAGCAAAAGTACAAAACAAATTTTTGCAAGCTTTTGGGCATGGCACTTGTATTGGTTGGTAAATATGTAGATAACCTTTGTAAAACTGTGTTTCTGTTTCAAGATATGGTGTATGGTTTACTAAACACACAATATTCTTTTCTTAACACTGAACTCAGCACCAACATAACTGAACCTGGTGCCCAACTGGGACTCAACTAACGTTAAGTATTTTCTCCATCAGGGTCACTAATCCTCCTGTAATAAACAAACTATGTAGCAGTTTAAAATGAGGCTTCAGGTCAGCTGTTTCTATGAGTTTCACCTACCTGGTATTGACCGCTTTGCTCATCACTCCTCCCTCTCTGCAACTGGGTTCCATTAGTTCAGTTCAGTGTTTAGTTGTGGGTGTCTTCCTCTGCTTTCATCAGCCACTGGATGAAGGCCCTAGGATGGCATATAAGGTGGTCACCAATCTCATTATCGGGGAAGGGCATTCAAGGTAGCCTCTCCACTATTGCTTAGATTGCCAGTTGATGTCATCCTTATAGATCTCACTAGTAACGGAAATCTCATTAGTAATGGATCTCTCCTCAAATCTATAATGATTCCCTCTATTATGGTATCTCTCATCCTGCTCTCCTCTATTCTTTCTCCTTACTCAAACTTCCTACTCCCCCAATGTCCTCCTCTCCCCTCCTCTTCTCCCTGTCTCTCTCTCCCAGGTCCCTCTTCCCCTCCCATGTTCCTAATCTGCTCAGGAGATCCTGTCCCATTCCCCTTCTCTGGGGTACCATGCATATCTCTCTTAAGGTACTTCTTGTTTCCCAGACTCTCTGGCGGTGGAATTGAAGGCTGGCAATCCCCTGCTCCATGTCTAAAATCCATATATGAGTGAGAACATACCATGTTTTGTGACTGAGTTATTTCACTCAGGTAGTTTCTTCTAGTGCCATCCATTTGCCTTCAAATTTCAAGATTCCATTGTTATTTCTGCTGAGTAGTACTCCATTGTGTAAATGTACCACATTTTCTCTATTCACTCCTCAGTTGAGGGGTATCTAGGTTGCTTCCAGGTTCTGGCTATTACAAATATTGCTGTTATGAACATAGTTGAACAGATGTCCTTGTTGTATGAATGTGCATCTTTTGGGTTTATGCCTAAGAGTAGAATTGCTGTATCCTGTAGTAGGCTGATAAAGTCTCTAGACTGATGAAGATTTTAGGATGGCATACAAGGTAGTCACCAATCTCATCAGGGAAGTGAATTTAAGGTAGTTAATCCACTATTGCTTAAATTGCCAGTTGGTGTCATCCTTGTAGTTCTCAGGAAAAGCCATTAGTGCCAGAGTTGTGCCATGAAAGGCCTCACCTCCCTGGAGGGTTGAGTGAGGATTGGATGGGGAGTTGATGGGGGGGTATGGGTGAGGAGGGGAGGTAGAGGGAGCTGGGATTGACATGTGAAGCAAGCTTGTTTCTAATTTAAATAAAAAAAGAACCTGATGAATGAGGCTTCAAAGCCATTTCAAAGAGCAAAACTTCCTCACCTACAAAACTGAGGAAGTGATGGTACTAAATAAACTATGAGCAGGACACCTTTTCATTATTGGACCTGAAACAAGAAAGAAGGTCACCTTGTTTAATCTCAGCTTGGAGTAAGCACATCAAGCAACTGAAATGTTTTACTACTACATCATGTAAGCAAATGATGGTGAGAGTTGGGAAAATACTGGCTGTGATGTTGTATAGTGTTCAGCAAAGCCCTAAATTTTAAAAGTAGATAAATTCATGAATATGGAAGTGGAAAAGGTTATATATGTGTGTTTTAAGCTCTCACCTATGCTTATTAATTTATATCATATAGACATGCTTATATATGTTTATGAGCTACCTTTATAAGGTCAATCAAAGCAACACTACATCGTAATAACAATGGAAACAATCTAAATATCAGTTCTCTTCATAAATTTTGATAAACTCATACAAAGGAATGAAGAACTGTGTAGTCCTATTTGGCATGCATTAAAGGGGCTTTTTATATTTTGTTTATAGAGATGTGTGTAGTGGCATCTTTAGGTAATGGCCTTAGGGTGTGGCTTCAGTGTGTGGATGTGACCCCTTATAAGGAAAAGGAGGAGCTTACTCAGGCCTTCTCTTGGGTTGTGGTATCAGCATCCTGGATTGTAGACACTGCTCCTCTAGGGGTAGAAGATCACAGTGGTTATTTACCATCATTGTGTGAATTCTCCCCAAATAAATATCTGTAATTCTTTATTCAGGTATCTGTGGACTGCCTTCAACCTGTCTTCAGTAGTGAATGTCTGATAAGACAGCCAAGTTTATAGTCACAGTTTAAGAATAAGGAAAGCTCACATTCAACTGCTCATTCTTACACACTGTTTGAGAAAAACTGAATATATTCACATGGTGTCTTCACCACACTAGAACTCCATCCTTTCTTTGCTAGAGAGGAGAAATAAAACCTGTACTCTCCTAAGTTCAAAGCATCTTGAAGTAAGGGAGAAATAAGTTATCCGACAAAGCAGGAAAGAAAGGGGAGAGATTTCATGTTTGCTAAAACCAAGTGTGTGTGTCAAACTGGAGCTTTGTGATCAACTTTGACAAGGGCTGCTGAGGAATCAACTACTATACAGATTGAGAATTAATCATTGTAAGTCAGCAATGTGGAAGTTACTGATGCCCTTATACACAGCACAGTAATGAGGGCATGAAAAAGTGAATTAGAATAGGCTTGGAGAAAAATGAAAAGAGATTTGAAACAATGAAAACAGACAGCCCTTTCAATTTGCAAAGAGAAACAGAAGGAGACGGTAATAGCAGGAATAACAGGCTCAAGAGGAAGGGTTTTATTCCAATAGGAATTGCATTTTTAGCTGACCAGTGCAATCCATGAAAATAAAAATCACGTAAGGATTTGAGACAAATAAATAAATTCAGACAAGTTCCATAAATAACCACAAGCCTTCCTACACTTTAGTGTGAGTGGTTTGCTTGTTCATTTATTAGCAGTCTTTTAAAAAGGCAATGTGAAGGATATAGAATCAATGCCCAGGGTCTCAGGAGCATGAAAACTTTTTGTTGATGGGCCAGCAGAACGAGCAAGGTAGAGGAGTCTAGGAATATATTCTAGGAAGTATGGCATCAATGCAAACAGATATTTGAAAGATATGTGCCATGATCTTGTCAGGTTGAGAGTTTACAGAGTCATCTGGGAGACACATCTCTGGGCATATCTGTGAAGGTGTCCCCAAAGAGGCTACACTGAAGTGAGAAGGCTCACCATGAATGCCAATAGATCCAATGGGCTAAACAGAATAGGAGAAAGCTAATGGAGAACCACCATTCATCTTTCTCCGGTTCCTTACAGTAAACACAGTGTGACCAGCGGCCCCATGCTCCTGCAGCTGCACTCCCCTGCCACAGTGGACTGCATCCCCAAGTCCTTCCTTCAGTTACTTGTGTCCTGTGTCTTGTTACAGCGATGAGAAAAGTCACCAATGCATTCTTACATTACAAGAAAGACATACATTACAATTTCTCTCACATTGTAAACGTTACTGTATCTACAAAGGGATAAGATGAGGCAGATAGCAACCAGTGTAAGGAAGCGCAGTTGGATTCTTGGAGGACTGCAGCCTTTTCATGTCAAAGAAGGAGGTCTGATGTCTTATCCAGATTCACCGCCATCTTGTTTAGTATTTGCACTATGATACACTTGTGGCAGCTTCTCTCTGTCTCTGTCTCTCTCTGTCTCTCTCTCTTTCTCTCTGTCTCTCTGTCTCTCTCTGTCTGTCTCTCTGACTCTGTCTCTGTCTGTCTCTGTCTCTCTGTCTCTCTGTCTCTGTCTGTCTCTCTCTCTCTCTCTCTCTCCCCTTTGATGATCCAATATCTCACTGCCTCTTCTATCATGTTAGGCAATCTCCATCCATTTCTTCTGTTTTTCCTCCTATGGGTTGCTTTTACACACTCCCTTGATATCCTTTCTCTGTTTTGCCCCCTCCCATGTGTGTACAGCAACTGCAATTCAGACTTTAAAAAGGAAATGCAAATGTGTGATCTGTTCATGACCACCTTCAGAAAGCATATAGCTGGGTGGTGGTGGCACATGCCTTTAGTCCCAGGACTTGGGAAGTGGAGGCAGGAGGATCTCTGTGAGTTTGAGGTGAGCCTGATCTACAAGAGCCTCCAAAGCCACAGAGAAACCCTGTCCCTAAAAAACCTAAACAAAGAAGAAACCACAGAACATGAACTTGCTCATTGCAGAGATCAAATAAGTCTATTGACCACTGTCTTAGGGATAAGTAAAAACCTAAACAAAACAAAACAAAACAAAACAAAAGACAACTAGCTGTGGCCAGGGTAGTGAGGTCAGGTAGACCCCCCCAAAAAAGGTAAACTATGGCTAAGAGGGTGTATATAGATACCTTCTTTTTTATTTAAATTTGTTTTTGCATTTTACATACCAAGCCCAGCTCCCCCTCCCTCCCCTTCTCATGCCCCCCACTTCTCCTCTTCCCACCCCCATCCACTCCTCAGAGTGGGTAAGGCCTTCCTGCCTCAACTTGGTATAGACAGTATCTTAAGAAAGGTATGTTCTGACAGATTGGGGTTTGAGAGGGGAGATACCTACAATATCTGGAGACTTGTAATTAAGATCAGGACAAAGGATACAGGCTGAAGGTTCCTTCAATGGAACAGACTGTGGGAGACACAATTATCAGCAGCTGCTATATTAGGTCTCTAAAGGAACAGAAAGGATAAGATCATTTATGCTATGAGAGGGTATTTGTTAAATCTACATAATATGGATTTATCTAACAATGGCTATCTCCCACTGGAGAGGGTGAGAAGCTGATAGCTAGTCAGTTCATCAGATTGGAAGGCCTAGAATATTCCTGGCAAGCCATTGGTCTTCAGTTCCCAATTTTCTCTTTAAAAACTAGCATTTCCTCTCAACAGTGTCATCAGCTAAATAAGACCTGCATAATGACAACACCAGTTAACATGCCAATGTAGAGAGGAAACATGTCACAAGATTCTATTCCTAAATAAAGAGCTACAGTCAACTAATGGCTGCTGCAAGAGAATCAGTTTTCTCTGAACACAAGCTCCCTGATAGCTGTCTAATCCCAAGTAGTCAGCCCTAAACACCTGTAAGCATGAGCAACAGTAAATAGACTCACCAGCATCTGTGCGTGCGTGTGTGTGTGTGTATGTGTGTGTGTGTGTGTATAAAACAATAGTAAATAAAAGAGTAAGAGGTCATAAATTTGAGCGATAGTAAAGTGGACATAGGGAGATGTAGGAATGGAAATGATGTAGCTATAGTACTCATGTATGAAATTCTCAAAAATTTAAACTTAAAAAAGTAGTATTTATTACAGTCTCATTTTATTCTAACTAGTTGAAACAAGCTGTAGATGACTATCTTTCTTCTATGTGTTTTTTTCATAAACAATCTTAGTTTGGGAAATTGAAATGAGAAACATAAATATTACAATGATTGGGATTTGTATTTCAACAAGGATACAGCAACTGAGATTTCTTGTCTTTGGAGAAAGTCCGCTCAACAGTTGAGAATACTCAGTGCTCTTCCAGAAGACTGAATTCAGTTCCCAACAAGTGACTCACAACCAGTTTGCAGGGAGTCTGATGCCCTCTTCTGGCCTCCATGGGTACCAGGCATGCATATGGTACATATAAATGCCTTCAGCCTAGACAATTACACACATAAAATAGTATTTTTAAAATGGGGAAAACAAAGGTACTTGTACCTCTTTCAAATTTTAAGGCTTCCAGAATCAGCTGACATGAAGAGAATCCATGATTCAGTACACACAAAGCCATGATTCAGTACCCACAAAAGAAGGAAAATAATATTCAGATCTACACTTTGGAAAAACAATCAAAATACAAAACACCAGAGCAGAATTAGAGACATTATCAGAAGCTTTAAAGAGAAAACAGAAATGGAATGGAGGAAAGATAAGAGAAGGGTAAGGGAGGCAGGGACTGAAAAATAGAATGTTGAAACATCTATTACAGCAGAAAATATTCAAAATACTGATAGCAGGTGGAAAGAGGCATGCGCACAGGCCATTTGGGAATATATAAACAATCACTGCCAGAAGATGCAGAAGCTCCATTCATCCATTAGACCCAAAACTTCCAGATTTTTAAAAATCACCTGCAGACCCTATGATTCAAATGATCTAAAAATTTTTCTCTGACATTGGTCCAGGCTGTCTCAGAGGATCTGTCCCAGGATATCCAAGATATCCAATTATTATATTCAATTATTATAAGAGAAGGGGGTGATACTCACACTTATAGTCTAGGAGCTTCTCATTTTGCCAGACTTAGTTATATAAAAAATAGGGAAAAGAGTATAAGCCACCTGTCTCTGAAAGTTCCCTAAGGTTACAACCTGATGTCCTTCATCTACTTGTGTAGCCATACCAAGATGCAAAGCAAGCTTGGAAATGAAATTTTTATTTTGGGCAACTGATATCAGTGGTTGAGGCCTTGGGGGTTACTTTTTAGGTTCTTGGCCACTTATATGAGAATGAACAAAAGTCTTACACTGATGTTGAATGTAGCAAGAAAACTGCTAAAAAACTATTCAGAGTAATAGTGAAGATTAGAAAGCAGAACACTCTCAATTTGGCAACAAGTCACATGGAAAGGCATATTCAGGTGATTACTGTTTGGCCTTCCGCTTATGCTGCTCAAGACATAAAGTTTGGTTAATGCCTAATTTAGGGTTTCTATTGCTGCGATGAAACACCATGCCCGAAAAACAAGCTGGAGAGGAGAGGGTTTATTTGATTTATACTTCCATATCCCTGTTCATCATTGAAGGAAGTCAGGACTGAAACTCTAACAGGGCAGGAGCCTGGAGGCAGGAGCTAATGCAGAAACCATGGTGGAGTGCCCCTTATTGGCTTGCTCCCCCTGGCTTGCTCATCCTGCTTCCTTATAGAACCAATCCAGAGATAACACCACCCACAGTGTGCTGGGCCCTCCCCCACTGATCACTAATTAAGAGAATGCCTTGCAGCTGGACCTTATGAAGGCATTTTTCTCACTGGCCACTAGGAAGCAATGCTGAGTCACCTGATTCTAGGCATAAGTGATTGTAGAGAATGTCTTAAAAAGCTGTACAAGGTTAGCGTGTGTTAACATATTGTGGGAAATGCACTGGAGAGATGGAGTGCTTAATGGGAAAGCACTGTGGTTTCTCACATAGGTACTTTAAACCAAGGAGAGAATCATAACTAATTATAATATATTGTCTAGGCCTGTCACATCTTAGGCATGGTGAGACACTACAGTCACCCACAGGGCACAGACACAATGTCCCTGAAAGCACACAAGTTGTTCTATCTTTTCAGTTTTCCTCTCTCCTTATTTCAGTTCTAGCTCCTGGCTTTGTGATGCAGACTCCAGTGTGATAGTTGTCTGCAAGGTCTTTCTACTGAATATGAACACAGGGAACAGGAAGGCTGTGATACCGCAAGCATTACAAAAGGAAGCCTGCCTAAATGACAGCTGTCACCATATCCTAACACAGCCCAGGTTTCTCACAGATAGAGAGGAGATTCTTAGCACTACTGCTTTACAGCAAAGAAAACCACAGCGAACACCATCCTTCAGACACAGGTTTCCACAGCCAGCTAGAGCAGAAGCAGCATGCACAGAGACCTCTTCTCCACAGGACAGAGGCCTCGGGATGTAAGGAATGTAAGAGCCCTGAACTAAGAAGCAAAATGAGACTGTTATAAAACAAACTTCATGGACACTGCAGAGATATTCCATTAACTGAAACATATTTGCAGTCATGTTGGAGACCATAGAAGACTCCATCCTAAATAGGATGTTTCTACTGAAATGTCTTCCCAAGAACTCAAGGATCTCTGAGGAAGAGGAGGATGGAAGATTGTAAGAGTCAGTGGACACGGAAGACACCAAGGAAACAGGGTCTTCTGGACACAAAAGGGCTGGTGCACATACAAACTCACAGAGACTGTGGCAGCATCCAGAGGCCTGCATAGGTCTAAGCCAGATGGGGTTCCAGGGCTGAGAGAGAAAGTAGATATGACCCCCATCCCTCATCCAGAAGTTATCTCCAATGGATAACTTTCACAAAGGAAAACTTAGTTTGCTCCAATAGAGTCTCACTGGATATGCAAACCACACTTAAGGGGAAACACCATGCCTACTAGATGGCCAACACAAAATGAAATCAATGCTGTTTTTAGACATTTTTTGTCTCATATTGCATTGTCAAAGTGTTTTTTTAACTTTACAGATATTTTGCTGATATATTGTAGTTCTGTTTCATTTTTAATGGTTTTCTATGTACACAAATGTGCAAGTCTCAGAATCTGTGTATGTTGTGCCTTTTCTTGGTAGTTTTTTCTTTTTGTTTGGAATTTTTTCTTATTTTATCATTAGTAGTAGTAGCAGAAGTATAGATGACTGTTCATTTTCTAATGAAAGGAAGAAGGACAGGCTATTGATTTGACTGGATAGGGAAATGGAGATAATCTGGCAAGAGGTGGCCAGAAGAAACCATAATCAGTATATTTTGTATGAGAGAAAAAAATATTTTCATAAAAAAGACTGCCTGTTTGGAAGGTCCAGTGGCAACTACAGAGAGTGAAACCATAGGCTTGGGAAAGTACCAAGTACTCTAACAAACTTAGCAATATAATATTTAAGTATAGGTGTTCTATGTGTAAAACTCAGTTTCACAGTTTATTGAAGAGGAAGGAAGACATCATTAGTGCAGCCATAGCTTTGAAGTATGCTGACCAAATATTAGCAAGATTCTTAAATTCTACATACAAATTAATTGTGATACCCATTTTCACATAAAACTGATACTTTCCTTAATAAAATTGAATTCTTTGCTCCAAATATTGGCTTTTGTAGCTTCAGTCAATTATTTTGAATGCCTTCTTTATGGAAAAAAAACATGTGTGAGCATGTTTATAAGCAACACGAGCCAAATACTGAAGGATTTCAGGTATTGTTCAGCTCAAAGATAAAATCAGTTTTGAAAGTGAAACCGAAAAGTGAAAAAATAAGTAGTGTTCACATCCAATCTTTTGCTTGAAAGCTAGACTTGCTTTTAGAAAACAGAATACAAAAGAAATGAAAGGTCACTTCCAATTTAGCATGCAAATGACCATGGTTTCTGCCCTGTGTGTGCTGTGGGTCCTCAAGTTACTTGGTCTGTAGTAAGGTCAGTTACCATATCATGGGGCAGCCTTGAAGAGGCCCAAGACACTTACCATGCCTTGAGGACAGAGAGGAGGAGCTCCGGCCTGTAAAGCTGTTATTCTGAGGAATACCAACCATCTCTTGAGTTTGGAAGCACATTCTTCTTCAGTAGAGTCTTGAAACAATTGTCCTCTGGTCCTGTGTCATTTAATAGAGTTTCCTCACACAAAGCACCAAAAAGCACTGGTTTGAATGCATTAATGATAAATGCAGAGCCCCAATAACAAGTTAGTGTCAGCATTTCCTCTTGGAGTAATTTAACCAAGATCAAGCTCAGATTTGAATTCTCTACTTTCCTCTCCCTCTGTTCTCCTCTGTGTGTTGTATGAATCTGAATGTTTTCCTTTCTGTGAATGCTGTCTTCTGAATCTGTCTGTCCCTGTCTGTCCCTGTGTGTCCCTTGTGTGTCACTAACAAAGGGCCTGGTTCTCTCTTTTATTGAACATCACAGAAAGCAACATATGGGGCAATGATGGGGGATTCTGTACAGAATTCTGAATAGTTTATATAAGAGACACTGTGTCAAACAAGAAGGAAAACAATGACCAGGAGCCGAGGTTCTGCATCTATTGAGATGATCATGTGATTTTTGCTTTTCACCTTGTTTATATGGTGGATTACATTGATGGATTTTCATGTGTTGAACCATCCCTGCATCCCTAGGATGAAACCTACTTGATTGTGGTGAATGATTGTTTTGATGTTTTCTTGGATATTATTTGCCAGTATTTTATTGAGTATTTTTGCATCAATGTTAACGAGGGATATTGTTCTGAAGTTCTCTTTCTTAGTTGTGTCTTTGTGTGGCTTAGGGATCAAGGTTAGTGAAGCCTCATAAAAAAACGTTTGGCAAAGACCCTTCTGCTTCTATTGTGTGGAACACTTTGAGAAGAATTGGTATAAGCTGTTCTTTGAATTTGTGGTAGAATTCTGCACTGAGGCCATCTGGACCTGGACTTTTTTTGGTTGGGAGACTTTTGATGACAGCTTCTATTTCCATAGGGGTTATAGGTCTATTTAAATTGCTTATCTGTTCTTGATTTAGTTTTGGCAAATGATAGCTGTCCAGGAAGTCATCCATTTCCTTAAAATTTTTGAATTTTGTGGAGTACAGGTTTTCAAAGTATGACCTGATGATTCTCTGAATTTCCTCAGAGTCTATTGTTATGTCCCCCTTTTCATTTCTGATTTAGTTAATTTGCATGTTCACACTCTGCTGTTTGGTAAGGTTGGACAAAGGTTCGTCTATCTTGTTGATTTTCGCAAAGAACCAACTCTTCGTTGCATTGATTCTCTGTATTGTCTTCCTAGTTTCTACTTTATTGATTTCAGCCCTCAGTTTGATTATTTCCTGGCATCTACTCCTGCTCGGGGAGTTTGCTTCTTTGTGCTCTAGAGCTTTCAGTTGTACTGTTAATTCTCTAGTATAAGTATTCTCCAGTTTCTTCATGTGGGCAATTAGTGCTATGAACTTCCCATTTAGCTCTGCTTTAAAGTGTCCCATAGGTTTGGGTATGTTGTGTCTTCATTCTCATTGAATTCTAGGAAGTCTTTAATTTCTTTTTTTTTATTTCTTCTTTGACCCAGGAATGGTGCAATTGTGCATTATTCAATTTCTATGAGTTTGTAGGGGTTCTGCAATTTGTGTTGTTGTTGAATTCTAATTTTTACACATGGTGGTCTGATAAGATGCATGGAGTTATTCCAATTTTTTTGTACCTACTGAGGTTTGATATGGTGCCAAGTATGTGGTTGATCTTTGAGAAGGTTCCATGTGGTGTTGAGAGAAGAAGGTATATTCTTTTTTACGTGGATGGAATGTTCTATAGATGTTTGTTAATCTCAATTGGGTCATAACTTCTATTGGACCCTTTGCTTCTTTGTTAAATTTCTGTCTGATATTCCTGTCTAGTGGTGAGAGTGGGGTGTTGAAGTCTCCTACTGTAAGCATGTGGGGCTTTATATGTGATTTCAGTTTCTTTTATGAACGTGGATGCCTTTGTATTTGGGGCATAGATGTTCAGAATTGAATCTTCATCTTGGTGGATTTCTCCTGTGATGACTATGTAATGAAGTCCTTCATCTCTTTTGATTGATTTTATTTTAAAGTCTAATTTGTTAGATATTAGAATTGCTACCCCCACTTGTTTCTGGGGTCCATTTGACTGGAAAATCTTTTCCCAACCTTTTACTCCGAGGTAATGTCTGTCTTTGAGGGTGATGTGTGTTTCTGGTATGCAGAAACACATATAAGGTAATATATACCACATTTGTATATGGTATATATTACCTTATATGTGGATATTAGCTGTTAAGTCTTTGATAAGCAGTCCATGTAACCACAGAGTTTAGGTATAGAATAAGGGACTAGAAGGGAGGGAAGAATCTCCGTAGGAAGGGAAAATAGAATCTATCTTTATGCATAGACAGGGATTGGGAGGAGACTGGAATGAGAGCATTAAACAGGATGATCAATGAATAGGCAGTAAGAGAGGGAACACTGGAAGGGACATCTAAAACTAAGGACCATTTGAGGGGCTGTATGGATACCTTTTACAATGGACTCTTCTTAAAACATGTTCATATATGAAAGAAATCCAAATGGAATCACCAAATAACAAGGGAGATATAGGCTCAACTAGACATATCTTAGTACCAAATGAAACCTCCATGATGCATTTAATTGGGTTGCTTGCTTGTGGAAACCCCCAAACAACCTAGGCTATTGTCAAATATATTTTTCACAGTATCTGTTTATTTTATAATGAGAGAGAAAATGTGAAGGTATTGATTTTGGTGGCTGTGATGTAGGGAGAACCTGGAAGGAGTTAGAAGAGGGAATACAATGATCAGAATATATTACATGGAAATCAATTTTCAATTAAAAAAAGAATGTAAAGCCCATAGGGTGCACTTATAAAATGTGTAGTTCAGTTAATAAGATTATTTATAACCTTCTCTGCCATCCCTGTTCCTCCTTTCAAATCATTAGAATTTCTGTTGCTCTTGTCCTTAGACATTAAACCACATGTTTTGGTGGCTCCCCAAAGGTGCCAAACAGTTATAATAATCAGAAATGTGTGAATGGATGGATTATCAATATGACAATTTTTATTTAACTTTGCAAGATAGCTTTGAAACCTATTTCAACATTAAATTGCAATCCAAGCAGAGGCCTTTGAAGTAAATTGTTTACATTGATTTGAAAGCCCATAAACCTTTGTGTTAAAGTCTGCTCTTTGAATTTACAGCCTCGCTCCTTGTGCTTTTATTTTGTCTCCTTCCCATCCGTTTTTGCAGTGGCTTCTAGAGGGTGTGGGACCAGATTTCCCTTGTGGTGGGTGTAGGCAAGTCCACTGTTCTGGAAGCTCTCCACTTCCTGGTGTCGTGGGTGGAGAAATGGACTATGATATTGGGGTACTTTGGATTCCATTGGGATGGATGCAAGACCCAGTGGTATACCCCAGGCACAGGAGTGTGGCCTGGAGACAGGCCCTGATAATCTTAGTCACATGGGTGGAGCATAAGACTAGGATGCTGGAGTGAGTTTGCTCCTGCCTCTTGGATGGAAGCTGCCGTGGAAGTCTCCAAGCACCTGCAGCAGGTCTAGTCCTAGTTCCGCGGGTGGAGCAGGAAACTTCAGTTCACATAATTTTTATTGACTGCTTTCTTTTTTGGCTCATTGGTTTCTGGTAATGTATTGTTAAATTCATACATTTGTAAGTTTCTCAGTTTTTCTCTTGGTATTCATTTATTCTATTTCAGTGTGATAAGAGTAATGCTTTACATAGTTTTTATTCTTTTAAATGTATTGAATACTGATTTGTAGCCTAGCATGCATACACTTTCCCAGGCAACATCTCATGTATAATTGAAAAATGTATGTTTTGAAACTTTGTATAGAATTCTGTAAGGTCTAACTGGTCTGTAATGTTGCTCACTTAATCTGTTACTAATCAAAGGCCTAGTTCATCTCTCTGTATAGAGCTGTCTGTTCCACTAGTCTTCACTTCCTTCACATTTGAATCCCTGGCCAATAGCCTCTCAAACAGTCGACACTGCTTTATTTAAACTTCATTTTGTTTTTCAAAGTTTTACTGAAATATTGTGCAATGTGTTTTGATCACATTCTTTCCCCTTCCCCAACTCCTCTCAGATCATTTTTCCTACCAACCAAAGGTCATGTTTTTCTTTCTCTGCACTAATTTTGAGTCCTATTAGGTTTGACTGGCTGTGCTGTTTGTTGGAAATGGAATCAATTCCTGTGGGAAGAAAAGAGGAGCTTGCCCCACCATGCAAGGCAAGTCACCCCAAGGGACCTGGAGTTAAGGATGGGAACAATAGCTTCTCTGTGAGTGAGCAAGTTTTCCTAAGAGTGAATGCTCCTGGAGTAGGTAGGAGTAGGGGACAGCCAGTGTCCTCCCTTCACTTCCCCTGGCATGCTACAACTGGTGAGCAACAGATGTTATCAGGGCCACAGTCACTGCACTTTACCATTCTTTATGTAAACCCCTGGCTTCATGAGTAGGGCTTCAGATGGGGGGCTTTTAAGGACATCTAGTACTGAAAACAAAGGGTAGGGGGGATAGAATGATAAATACTTGGGTCTACTCCTCCAGAGAAGACACTTCCTTGTACTGGCTTTTTGTAACTAGAAACAGAGAGGAAGGGCAGCCTGTGTTCTTGTTTTCATCAACCTGGAGTGGAGGCTTAACTTACTGACTTAAAGTGAGGAGCACGGTAGAGTCCTCGGGACAGATAAGATTTTATCCTAAATTTCCCATTAATTAGCTTGGTAGCTTCAGAAAAAAAATCAATGACTCCTGATCTCAGCTTGTCCAGCTGTGGTGAGTGCTGCATGAAACAATGATGCTCAGCCCTGTGTTCTGTGGCTTCATGGGGTGCTAACACCCTGGTGAGACACAGGAAAGAAGAGCCAATGGCCTCTGACCACAGATTTGTAAAATAGTAGATAGATTATTATCTCATATATTCAAAATTTTTAAACTTACAAAAGTATACATTTAGACATCCAGTGGAAAATGATAAATGAGTAATTTAGGATATGATTCTTACATGGTCAAATAAAGGTATTTCTGAGATATAACATCACTATAAATTTCACTTACTTTTCCTGTTTTAGAATGACCCAACCCTGAGAGGAGAAGTATTTCCTCGAGGTTTTCTGAGGAAAGTTCCAGAAAATATAGAACGGTTCATGGCAAGCAATATTTCAGGCATACCAGATCCATGGCAAACAATATTTCAGATATGCCAGATTTTGAAGCAGAGTTTTAATTCAAGGATATTGTGAGTGCAGTAAAAAATCTAGCTGAAGTGTACCTTAGTACTGGTACTCCAGCCACCAATTGAATAAAGGGAGCAATAGAGAAATTGGTTTTTAGCTGCAACTATATTGTGTTTCCTTATATTACTGCAATCATACGGGTATGACAGAATCAAATGTGTAATTGCTGACAGTCCCTATTGCCTCCTACCTCTGTTATCAAGCTTTCAAGAGGGGAAATGGCTGCTTTTAGGATAATGACATACATGGGGCCATTTGCCTACTTCTGAAGGCTTCATGAATCATTTTCCAATGATTTCCCTTGACATATTATAATTTCTGCGATTCTGACCCTCTCTTGCTTCTCTTTTTTGATTTGTAACTCTGTGTTCCTGTCTTTCTCATTTACAATACAGTGTCCTATCATATGTCACTTTCTATGCTTAGCTAAGTGATAGAGATGGGTTGCATTTCAATAACTTTCCTCATAATATATGCTCTGAATAGTAGGATAAGGTGACCTTGTTGTGCTACAAAAGTTGTATATGCTAAGGCTGCATATACTAACTTACATAGTCAGAAGAATAAGGTAAAACCTTAAAGGTTTACAGCACCCACACTGTGATTTCTTTTAAAAAGTAGCTTTCTGTTGAATTGTATTATAATATCCCCGGGGCTTAAAGGAAATTAGACTAGAGTCAAGAATACTGAGCTGAAAGCAATGATGTAATCTGTCCTCTAGTAAAACCTTTCTACAGTAGATGTGGCACACTTATAGAGAGCAACAGAGTCCATGACCATCATGACAGTGAGCTTGACATCCATGCTCTTGTTTTGTGTCCTGGATGCAGTGGTGGTTTGAATGAGCATGGGCCCCATAGTCTCATGTATTTGAATGCTTATTCCTTGGTGGATAGAACTGTTTGGAAAATATTAGGAGGTATGGCCTTGTTGCAGGAAGTTTGCCAAAGGGATTGGGCTTTGAAGCTTTAAAAACCCATGTCATATTTAGCTTTCTTTCTCTGTGCCTCCTGCTTGTAGATCAGATGTAAGCTCTCAGCTACTGCACCAGCACCATGCCTGCTGCCTGCCTGCTGTCATCCTCTCTGTTATGATGGTCACGGCTCTACTGCCCTCCAGAATTGTGAGACCTGGAGTTAAATGTTTTTTTGCATAAATTGTTTTGGTCTTGATATTTTTGCCAGGGAAGTAGAAGATTAACTAAGATAGAAGCTTAAATGGGGAGGGGAATGGGTGGCTAGAATAAAGGAGGGAATGAATATGGGGAAGGATGACTAACATTAAAGGCCTTTGAAAAAGCCATATGGAAACCTACTATTTCAGAAGCTTACTAAAATATGCATATAAATGTAATGAATCTAAATGAAGTCACGGTCAAATCACTGTCAGTAGAAACTTCAAATTCTGATGGTTAGACAAAAACTAGCTTCCCTCAGGAACTGGTGAAGCCTGCTCCTTCTACCAAAAGGAGTCCTTTCCCTTATCATTGACACAGGAACGAATGGCTATCTGTGATGTCTCTTAGTCTACCAAGGCACAGACTCCAGTTTCCCTCAGTATCTAAATTACTTGTTAACATTTCAGAGTCCATGCTGGCATCCCAGCCTTTCTCAGCTCCCCACCATCCTAAACATCCAGCTCGGGAGCTTCTCTCCCCTCAGCTGCTCATTCTTCTTTGTTTTACATTGTTATTCTTTGTATCACTGCTACATGTAAATTATGGAAATACAATAAGGAAAACTAGAAATTTTTTTACCTGAATCCATGTACATACAGACACAAATGAAGAAATATAGAAGGACATTGTTTTAGGCTCCAGCAAGATGACTCAACAGGTAAGCCTGACATGCCTCAGACCTGACTTCAGTCTCCACAACCCACATGTTGGAGGGAGAGAACCATTTCCTGCAACTTGTCTTCTCTTTTTTCTTTTTTAAAATTTAAGTTAGAAACAAGCTTGTTTCACATGTCAATCCCAGCTCTCTTTCTCCTCCTCTCCTGCCCTTCCCAACAGGCTCCCCCAATCCCCTACCCAATCTCCACTCCGATCCCCAGGGAAGGTGAGGCCCTCCATGGTGGATCTCCAGAGTCTGTCATTTCATCCAGGGCAGGGCCTAGGCCTTCCCCGAAGAGTCCAGGCTGAGAGAGCATCCCTCATTTTGGGATGGGCACTCAAAATCCATTTGTACACCAGGGATACCCAAGGCCCCATAGATTACCTAGCCCTCCTCACTGACACCCACATTCGGGGGGGGGTCTGGGTCAGTCCCATGCTTTCCACACATCCGTCAATCTGAGGTCCAAGAGCTCCCCCTTGTTTAGGTTAACTGTTTCTGTGGGTTAAACCAGCCCAGTCTTAACTACTTTGTTTATCAGTTCTTCCTTTCTGTCACTGGATTCCAGGAGTTCAATTCAGTGTTTAGCTATGGGTATCTGCCTCTGCTTCCATCCATCGCTGGATGAAGGTTCTGTTTCCCAGACTCTCTGGCAGTAGGAATGTATGCTAGTACTCCTCTACTTCATGTCTAAAATCCACATATGAGTGAGTATATATCATGTTTCTCTTTTTATGACTTGTTTACCTCATTCAGGATGGTTTCTTCTAGTGCCATCCAATTACCTGCAAATTTCAAGATTCCATTGTTTTTTTTTTTCTGCTGAGTAGAAAATGTACCACATTTTCTCTATCCACTCTTCAGTTGAGGGGCATTTAGGTTGCTTCCAGGTTCTGGATATTACAGATAATGCTGGTATGAATATAGTGGAGCAGCAAAGTGGCAGGATACAAGATCAACTTAAGAAAATCAGTAGCCCTACTATATGTAGACGATAAAAGGGTTGAGAAAGAAATCAGAGAAACATCATCCTTTACATCCCCCCACCCCTCGCCGTGTTCCCCATCCATTCAGAGGATCTTGTCTCCATCCTCTTCTCTTGGGTACTATGCATATATGCATATCTTTTAGGTTCTTTCCTGTTTCCCAGACTCTCTATGTGTGGAAGTACAGACTGGCACTATCTTGATCCATGTCTAAAATCCATATAAGAGTGAGTACATACCATGTTTGTCTTTTTGCGACTGGGTTACCTCACTCAGGATGGTTTCTTCCAGTGCTATCCATTTCCCTGCAAATTTCAAGATTCCATTGTTTTTTTCTGCTGAGTAATACTCCATTGTGTAAATGTACCACATTTTCTCTATCCACTCTTCAGTTGAGGGGCATCTAGGTTGCTTCCAGGTTCTGGCTATTACAAACAATGCTGCTATGAACATAGTGGAACAGATGCCCTTGTTGTATGAACCTGCCTGAGATACCATCTTACTCCTGTCAAAATGGCTAAAATCAAAACTCCAATAACAGTATATTCTTGAGAGGATGTGGAGAAAGGGGAACACTCCTTCACTGCTTGTGGGAGTGCTGGTTGTTACAGCCACTTTGGGGATCAGAATGGAGATTCCTCAGGAAAATGGGAATCAGTCTACCACAAGACCCAGCAATTCCACTCTTAGGCATATCCACAAAAGATGCACGAGGTCATCTGTTCCACTACGTTCATAACAGCATTATTTGTAATACTCATTCTTCTTATAACATGGCTATTTCAGCTATGCTTAATCCTTTTGCCTGATATTTTGCCCTGTGTTTTGCTATTAGGACTGCATTCTCTGTGTCTTCCCTGTGCTCTCCCTGTAACTACTACCTTGCCCTGATCCTGCTTTTCTCGTTGCCAGGTCCAGTTTAATAGCTATGTTAAATATACTACTTTCTTTCTTAGCTCTGGCTCTTCAAGATACCCCTGACTGTTCTCTTCCCCAAATCTACAACAAAAACCTTACCTTTAACTATACTTTGAAGCAGTCATATTTTTAGTTTATAATGGAGAAGACTATACTCAAGGTAGACATCTTATGAGACTGAGAATGGATTATATCTTGATGAGTCAAAGAGATCCTATACAGGCTATTGTTATTGTTTTTGATTACTTTCTATAACCAGATGACAAGACCCTATTACTGAAGATATCACTTAACTTATGCCAACAAATGCCAAGAAATTGTTCAGGTGCCTAACTAGAAGCTTCATGCACACGGATTAGCACTCATGGTGCTGGGAGGTACTATCCCTAATTATTCTACTGGAGAATGAAAGTAATTAATAATACCAGCCAGCTATCTACACTGTGACTTGCATTAAAAACTTTTCAGCAATATTTACTCAAATGTTATGGAGGTAACCAACCATTTTCTGATTGGATTTAAGTCCCATTGCATGAGATAAAACCCAAACATGTCACTGATAAAGTGCCTAGGAATATGAATATATAGGTCATGGTCACTAGGGGAAAACCTACCATTATGTGATAATCTTACAGGAGACTGGAACTGAGACAATGATGGTTCAGTGTTAGGCAGGACCACCCTTGGCCTACTTGGTCATGGTCCATTCAGGATTTGGTTTCTTCAGTTTGCCCTACCTGAAGGGAAATATCATATAACCAGATTTTTATAGGTTTTGTTTTGCTTTTGTCAAATATTCTACACATGACTGTTAAATTCCTGCATCTATCTAATTGCTTTTCCAAATGAAGAGAAAGCAAAAGATTATATATTTACAAAGGAATGGGAGGGAAATTCTCCCTAGAGGACACCAAGATAGTAAACTTAATATTTATTATTGTTACGAAATCATGATAAAATCCTCCTCAATAATCTTGTTACTTTGTTTCATATGTTTCAGTGGAATCCCAGTGGCTTGGAAGAGCTTCCAATCTTTCCTTGTCATATGATTGATAACCAAATAATTCAAGACATTTCATACTGTATACTGTATTAGCCCAAGTAGTTCAACGGAACCAAACAACTCAATTCTAAAAGACAAACTCAGGCACAAAATGGCAGTTGTCTAGAGAGTTAAAACAGAACAAATTATCTCATTTATTTTTCTATTGTTGTAATAAGATGCAATAACCAAGACAACTTATAAAAGAAAGCATTTAATGAAGGTTTAAAGTTTCAAAGGGTGAGTCCATGACCATCATGGCAGGCAGCAGGGCAGAAGGCAGGCAGTCATATCTCTAGGGCAATAGTTAAGAGCTCACAACTTGAGACACAACCTTGAGGCAATGAGAGCTAACTGGGCATAGTCTGGGCCTTTGATACCTCAAAGCCTGTTTCCAATGATATATTACTTCCAAAAAGGCCACACCTACCAATCCTATTCAAGAAGTTCTACCAATCAAGGACCAAGTATTCAAACACTTGAACTTATGGGGGGCTGCTCTCATTCAAAGGCCTGACCATACCATTTAACTCACAGGAGGACCCTCCCCACCAATGGGAAAATAAGACTAAGCAACATGCAGAGACTGTAAAGGACCTTTCAAGGATGGGACTTTCTTTACATTTTAAAAGACAGTCTAAGTTCTGCTTTCTCTCCTGCTAAATAGAGTTTCAAACAACAGCAAAATGCAGCTGATACTTACTGCAGCATGAAGACAAGAAAGCATTCCTGGAATTAAGTGATTTCAGTACATCTGTATGACCATTTCCCTTTTTCTTTCTATATGGAGCCAACTTGTCACAAGTGGCTAATACCATAAATGTGTCTTGTCTTCTGACTGCCTCTCCCAAATTGCTACTGTATATGTTAGCACCAGAGTCTGTGTCTTTGCCATTTGAACAGGCCAGGATGAGCCACCTGTCCTCTGGCCTATTAAAGAAACAGCAAGTGAAGAGAGGGAGAAAAAGAAATTTAGTCAATGTAGACATACTAGGGGAAAAATAAAGGGAATCAGTGCTCCCTTCTATGCCAGTCCATCTCTGGTGTCATGTCATATTATAGTTAGGTTTAAATAGACAGAAATCTACATAGCTTAGTAGTTCCAGGCAAGGTGTTTTGTGGCCCAGCACTGATTATTTAGACAATGATGATCATTTCTCCCCTACAAGGTGGGCTGCTAGATTGTCAGAATTGAGTGAAATATCTTCCTGGCAGATGCTTCTCTTGTGATTGGCACCAAGCTTCAGTCCTTCCTTCTGCAGTCACAACTTTCTAAGGAAATTCTCATTTCTTAGGGTCTGTTGTTCTGACAGTCTGACATTCAAAAGGAAGGGCACGTGAATCTCTTGAGAATGTCCCCAGTTACATTTCCTACCTTGCTGTAATGTCTCACTCTCAAGGTGAAATGGGCCTGAGTTTTAAAGCAAGTATCATTCGCAGAACAGCAGCAGTAGCCAAGAGCAGACTAGAGTTGGTTAGTGTCAAATGTACGGAAGATATGCTTCTCTGTAACTTCTTGCCTTTATATATTTTGGAAGGGCTGGAACTAGTGCCTCCATTTTATTGTTAGCTTTGAGACAAAGTGCTTCTGTGAAGCCTAAACTGGTTTCAAATTTGTGATCTCCTAATTTTGTCTGTGTCCGAATTGCTGGGATTATATGCAAGCTTCACCAAGCCACTGTGGATTTACTTGAACTGTGACAGCTTCCCCTTGTCTCTGAACAGAGTTCTGTATTGACATCACTGATTAACCACCTGGTAGTTTGTTCTTTACTGTTCTTCATCTATAGGGTGACATCTGTATTAGTTGGTCTGCCCTGACCCCATGTTGGGAGAGGAAGTTATTTGGTGACAATAAAATCCTTTATAGATAATTTTAAGCCACAAGGATATCTACAAGGAATGAATCTTAGGTTAGACTTCTCTGGAGTCCACTCTTGTCACCATGACTTTGAATAGAAAATTTCTTAGGATGGGCAAGTCTGTCTTAGTTCTGCTCCCAGGAGTAATGCAAAGAGTGATTGAACCTTAAGGGTAGGGTTCTTTGCAGAGGGCATTTATCAATAGTGTGGGTCTTTCTCTATGACAGGATATCTGTGAGATGCTAGTTTGTCAAGAGGTTATAATCACACAGAGATTTTTTCCTTTGGTTTTTGTTTATGTTTCTGGTTTATATTATATGAATTCTGGTTGATAAGCTTACTTGAATGATGGATATAAAGTTCTTTAAAACAACTCTGGCTTTACTTTGATGGAATTTTGCTGAGAAGTATTATCTGTTTATTAAAAATATACTAAAGGTAGATTATTGACTGTACTTTAGTTGCTTTGGCCTGTTCAGTTGAGAGATTTGTGTTGGTGACCATAGCCACACCTAAACGAGGTGAGAACTATTGCTTTCTCTTTTACATCTAAGAGTTTGTGAAGACATTGGATTAATTTACCAAGTCAATGATCTAGACCTTGACTTTCTTTGGGGGAGTGTGGAATTGTTAATGACCTCACTTTGTCTGTTTTGTATTTAGATTTTTAGTTACTTTCTGAGTGAGTTTTGGGATGTTTCATCTCACTGAGTTTATATAATTGGTCAGCATAAATTTCTTCAGAGGATTCTCCAGCAGCAGTCATTTGAATTTCTTTAAGGTACTTTTTTATGGTACTGATTTCATTCCCGACTTAATAGTGTGAGCACTTAATTTTAATTTTTCATAAGGTTTTATTTTCTACTGTTTTTTTAAATAATTTTATTTAATTAGAAACAATCTGATTTTATGTATCAATCCTAGTTCCCTCTCCCTCTCACCCTCCTATACTCCCCAACAACCCCCATATCTCATCCTCCATACAGTCCCCAGGGAAGGTCTGGCCTTCCATGAGGGATCAATAAAATCTGTCAAGTCATTTGGGACAGGGCCTAGTCCCTTCCCTGTGTATCTAGGCTAAGAGAGTATCCCTTCATGGGAAATGGGGCTCCTGAAGTCCATTCGTGCACTAGGGATACATCCTGGTTGCAGTACCAGAGGTCCCATAGACTTCCCAGTGCTCCTAACTCACACCTACGTTCAGGGGGCCTGGTTTTGTCCTATGTAGGTTACCCAGCTTTCTGAGAGACTGGGGTCCATGAGTTCTCACTTGCTTAGATGAGGTGTTTCTGTGATTTTCGCAGTTTGGTCTTGACCAATGTGTTCCTCACGCCTCCCACTCTGAAGCTGGATTCCAGGATCTTGGCAAAATGCTTGGCTGCAGAAATCCGCTTCTGCTTCAATCAGCTACTGGATGAAGGGGCTAGGATGGCATTTAAGGTAATCATCATTCTCATTATAGGGGAGGGGCATTTAAGGTAGCCTCTCCACTATTGCTTAGGGTCCTAGCTGGGTTCATCTTTTAGGTCTCTGTAACAATTACCTAGTGCCAGATTTCTCTTTAAACATATAGTGGTTCCTTCTTTTCTTGCTGTCCTCTATTCCTCTCCCCATTCAATCTTCCTGATCCCTCATGTTCTCCTCCCCCCTCTTCTCCTTTCCTCTTTCTCCTTGCTCCCTCCCTCTCCTCTTCTCCCCTCCTCTTGCTCCTACCTCCCCTCCCTTCCCCCCATACTCCTCATTTGTGCAGGGACTCTTGTCCCTTTCTGCTTCACTGAGGGACCATGTATGTTTCTCTTATGGTCCTCCTTGATTCCTAGCTTAACTGGAGGTGTGCATTGTAGGCTGGTAATCCTTTTCACTATGTCTAGAAACCATATATGGGTGAGTAAATACCATGTCTGTCTTTCTGTGACTGAGTTGCCCCACTTAGGGTGGTTTCTTCTAGCTCCACCCATTGGTCTACAAATTTCAAGATTCCATTGTTTACTTTTTTTCCCACTGAGTAGTACTCCATTGTTTAAATGTACCACACATTCTGTATCCATTCTTTGGTTGAGGGGCATCTAGTTTGCTTCCAGCTTCTGGCTATTAGAAATAATCTTGGTATGAACATAGTTGAACAGATGTCCTTGTTGTATGAATATGCATCCTTTGGGTATATGCCTAAGAGTGGAACTGCTGGAGTTTGAGGTAGCCTGGTTCCAATTTTCCTAAGAAAATGCCATATTGATTTCCAAAGTGGCTGTACAACTTTTCACTCCCACCAGCAATGGAGGAGTGTTCCCCTTTCTCCCTATTCTCTCCAGCATAAACTGTTATTGGTGTTTTGATATGAGCCATTCTGACAGGTGTGAGATGATATCTGAGTTGTTTTGATTAGCATTTCCCTAATGGCTAAGGATGTTGAGCACTTTCTTAAGAGTCTCTCAGGCATTTTAATCTCCTCTATTGAGAATTTTCTGTTTAGTTCTGTACCCCACATTTTAGTTGAATTATTTTGTGTTTTGGTGACTAGCTTCTTAAGTTATTTGTATATATTGGAAATCAGCCCTCTGTTAGACGTGGAGTTGGTGAAGATCTTTTCCCATTCTGTGGGCTGCGATTTTGTCTTGTTGACTTTGTCTTTTGCCTTACATAAGCTTCTCAGTTTCAGGAGGTCACATTTATTAATTGTCAGTCTCAGTGTCTGTGCTACTGGCATTATGTTCCAGATGAAGTCTCCTATGCCAATTCCTTCGAGGGTACCTCCTGGGGATTTTTTGATTGGGAGACTTTTGATGATGGCTTCTATTTCATTAAAGGTTATATGTCTATTTAAATTGCTTATCTGTTCTTGATTTAATTTTTGTATGTGATATCTATCCAGAAAATTATCCATTTCTTTTAAATTTTCTAATTTTGTGAAGTACAGGTTTTCAAAGTATGACCTGATGATTCTCTGGATTTCCCCAGTGTCTGTTGTTATGTCCCATTTTCATTTCTGATTTTGTTAATTTGTATGTTTTCTCTGCCTTTTGATTCAGTTTGATAAAGGTTTGTCTTGCTGATTTTCTCCAAGAACCAACTCTTTGTTTATTGATTCTTGTATTGTTTTGTTTCTACTTTATTGATTTCAGCTCTCAATTTGATTATTTCATGGTATCTACTCTGCCTGGGTGAGTTTGCTTCTTTTTGTTATAGAGTTTTCAGGTGTTCTGTTAATTCTCTAATGTGGCTCATCTCCAGCTTCTTCATGTGGCACTTACTATGAAATTTCCTCTTAAAACAGCTTTCAGAGTGTCCCATAGATTTGCCTTCATTTTCATTGAATTCCAGAGTCTTTGATTTCTTTCTTTATTTCTTCCTTTACCCAAGAGTGAAGCAATTGAACATTGTTCAATTTCCATGAGTTTGTGGGGTTTTTGCAATTTTTGTTGTTGAATTAACAACATGAATTTAAGCCATGGTGGTCCAAAAAGATACAGGGGGTTATTCCAATTTTTTTGTATTTGTTGAGGTTTGCTTTATTGAAGATTATGTGGTCGATTTTAGAGAAGGTTCCATGTGGCATGGAGAAGAATTTATATTCTTTTGCGTTTTGATTGAATGTTCTATAGATGTTTGTTAAACCCAACTGGGTCATAACTTCTGTTACTTCCTTTGTTTCTTTGTTAAGTTTCTGTCTGGTAGCCCTGTCCAGTTGTGAGAGTGGGGTGTTTGAGTCTCCCACTATAAGTGTGTGGGGTTTAATGTCTGATTTGAGTTTTAGTAATGTTTCTTCTACGAACATGGGTGCCTTTGTATTTGGTGCATAGATTATCAGAATTGAGACTTCATCTTGATGGATTTTAACTATGATGAATATGAAATGACTGTCTTCATCTCTTTTGATTAACTTTAGTTTGAAGACTAATTTGTTAGATATCAGGATAGCTACACAGGCTTGTTTTTTAGGGCCATTTCCAATCCTTTTCCAATCCTTAATTCTGAGGTAACAACTTTCTTTGAACTTGGGGTGTGTTTTTGTATGCAGAAGAAGGATGGATTCTGTCTTCGTATCCATTCTGTTAGCCTGTGTCTTTTTATAGGTGAGTTTACACCATTGATATTGAGAGATATTAATGACCATTGACTGTTGATTCTTGTTTGTTTTGGATTCATTTTTGGTGGTGGTACTGTATGTGGGGTTTCCCCCTATACCTGGGTTTTGGTAAAGTGTGATTATCTATTGTCTGTCTTTGTGAGTGTAGTTAGCTTCCTTGTGTTGGAGTTTTCATCCCAGAACTTTGTGTAGGGCTGAATTTGGGGATTTATATTGTGTAAATCTGGTTTTGACATGGGCTATCTTGTTTTCTCCATCTATAGTGATTGAGACTTTTGCTGGCTACAGTAGTCTGGGCTGGAATCCATGGTCCGTTAGTGTTGGTAGAACATCTATCCAGGCTTTCAGAGTGTCCATGGAGAAGTCAGGTGTAATTATGTTAGGTTTACCTTTATATGTTACTTGGTCTTTTTCTTTCACTGCTCTTAATATACTTTCTTTATTCTGTGTTTGGTGCTTTGATTATTATGTGGCAAGGGGACTTTTTTCGGTCCACTTTATTTGGTGTTTTAGGCATGTACTTCTTCTCATTGGGAAAGTTTTCTTTTATGATTTTGTTGAATATGTTTTCTGCACCTTTGAGTTGGGTTTTTTCAACTTCTTCTACAATTATTATTCTTTGGTTTTGCCTTATCACAGTGTCCCATATTTCCTGGATATTTTGTGTTAAGGATTTGTTGGGTTTAAGATGTTCTTTAGTTAATGAATCTATTTCCTCTAGTTTATATTCAGGGCCTGAGTTTCTGTCTTCCATCTCTTGTATTCTGTTGGTTATGCTTGCATCTGTAGTTCCTGATCGCTTACCCAAATTTTCTAAGAATAGCATTCCCTCAGTTTATGCTTTCTTTATTGTCTCTATTTCAGTTTTCAGGTCTGCAACTGTTTGAATTGTTTCCTTTATCTGTCTGATAGTTTTTTCTTGGCTTTCCTTGCTTTCTTTAAGAGATTTGTTGATTTCTTGCACTTTTTATTAGCTTTTTTCTTCTATTTCTTTAAAGAAATTTCTCATATCCTCTTTGTGAACCTCTATGATTTTCATGAAGTTGTTTCTAAGGTCATTCTCTTCTGTTTCATCTTTGTTCGGATGTTTAGCTCTTGCCAGTGTAGAGTACCTAGACTCTGGTGGTGTCATATAAGTCTTTCTGTTGTTGGAAGTGTTCCTATACTGTCACCTTCCCATGTCTTCTTCCAGTGGATATAGGTGGGTCTGTCTTCCTCTCGTGGTGGGTATGGCTTCAAGGCTCTATCCTCTGCTTTCTCGTTCACTCTCTACCAGTAGGTTGAGGGGAAAGACCTGAATGCCTGCCAATGATGCTGGTTGCTCTGTACTGCCTCCAGATACTTCTTGGGGATTCGGTTTCATGATGGGTCTGGAGGCCTCAGGTCAGGGTACTCTCACCTGGAGAGTGGACAGGCAAGACCAGAATCTTCCTACTGGTTTTATATAATTTAGACAGTATTCAACCAATATCTGTTCAAATATTTAGTGTTTTCTTTGGTACTTTTTTGTATTTTGTTTCCTTCCTTTCTCCAGTGTATTAAGGTGTTTTCCTAGGTCATTACGTTAGGTGTCTTTTTTATTTTAATAATGAATGTCCTCAGATACAAATCGCTTTTTATACACCACTTTAATTGGTTCCTGTAAGCTGTGCTATGCTGTGTTTTCAGTTTGTTCGAATTACCCTTTGAAACATTTTATTTTCTATTTGAAAATTTTGTCATTTCTTTATTGAAAGTAGAATTCTTTAGGAAATATATTCTGATTACAGTTTTCCCTGTCCTCTACCACTCCCAGTACCTCCTCTCCCATCAAAATCAACCACCATTCTCTCTCTCCTTAGAAAATAAATAGGAAGCTAAGGGATAATGATATAATGTAATACAAAACAAACAAATTAGTATAGCATAAAACAAAAGAATAGAAAGAGCTCAAAAAATGCATACAAAAAGGTGTAGACACAGAAACACACTTGTTTGTATATGCAGGAATCCCATAAAATCACAAAACTAGAAGTTGTACTATGTATAGAAAACCTAGACAGACAGACAGATAGACAGATTAATAAAAATTTCAAAACATAAACCTCTGACAAGACATTTTTAGATACTTTCAAAGATGCCTTCCAGTTTGTTTTCTGTTGGCCATCTACTGTTGAGAGTGTAGCTAAGCCTTAAGGGTAGTTTTTGGAGAAACTAAATTTTAATTTGCAATTGGTTATCAATTGGGGATATTTTCAGGTTAGGGATACGGATATGTGTCCATTTTTTCAGCTCTAGGACCCCATCTGGTGCAGACCATTACAGGCCCTGTGCATGCTGCCTCAGTCTCTGGGAGATCATGTGTGCATCAGCCCTGCTGCTCTTAAAAGGTCTTGGCTTCTTGGTGTCCTTCAAACCCCTGGCACTTTGCTGTCAGAATGTTCTGTTTTCTAGTTGTCAATTTGGCTAGTTTTTCTCTCCTTCATCCTCAGTGTGATGTTCATGTATGTTATTTTTATTTTTGCTGTCTTAGAAAGATTTTTCAGTTCTGTCTTTATCCTGACATTTATCACATAGGAGTCCTCTATCTAACTCCATCGGAGAAACAAGGCAAGGTGATTTCTTTTGTTCCTTTTTTCCTAATTTGGTTTTGCTCTAAACACATTATATTATGTTTTATATGAACTCAGACTTTGTTCCTTATTTATGTTTAAAAAGTTTCAACAGCAAAGCTTCAGGGTAAGAGTGCATCTTACATTGATAGATGGGAGTCCAAAGTCCAAAACATGGGCATTTCTAATGATACCTGATCATACAAAATGAGTAAGACCACAGGTAGATGCCTATGTGTTAAATGGGTGATGTTTCTAAGTAGTATAGTATAACTGTTATCTGTCCTCATACACAGTACACAAGTTTTGGAGGATGGTGAATGTTGAGATGTAAAAAATCAGGTTAAACATGAAGATTTGGCAACTTTAAAACTTACAGTCCAGGAACTCATGTGCTGTTTTCTCCCATTGGTAAATGCAGAGCAAGAAAGTCTTCTTGGTAAGTTGAGGGTCTGCTCTAACTTTCAGAGGACAACAAGAGTAGGAAGGGCAAAGCAGAGACCCAAAGACTTCCCTTTCCTTTCAAAATAGTTCATCTAATATAACAGCACATGCTATAGGGAATTAGTATTACCAGCATAGAGACTACACATGTCCATTTACATTGTAAATGATAACTAAATGCAGAATCAGGTGATGACTATAATTGCAGCTGTTTCTTTACTTGAGTAAACTGAACAGGTTGTTTTCAATACCAATAGAATCAAGCATACTATGATTCTCCCAGTGTTGATAGCAGAACATTATGTAGACTTAGGCGGCCAAGAAGTAATTGCTTCGCTAGTTGCCTTATCAAAATACACACATCAAGGTAAATCCACTGAAACACTAGCAATGAAATAGTCAGTCATCTATGAATGTATCTATTGCACAATAAAAGACCCTTGATTACACCTTCATGACCCTCTGATATTAGAGTTTCTAGATTTGGAGGAGAGCCCACACCATATTTAAGAACATCCTTTGGCTAATTTCATAAGTAACCTATGAGGTACTGAGTGAGAATGGTGCTTAATGTACCTGGTTTCAGATGCAAGTTAAGTAAGTATAATGGAATCTTCATGGCCAAGTATTCATATTCAGTCTGGCTCTCCTCTCTCTCTCTCTCTCTCTCTCTCTCTCTCTCTCTCTCTCTCTCTCTCTCTCTCTCTCTCGTATGCATATGTTTCTCTGTGTCTGTTATATGTGTACATATCCACAATGTGTATACATTCATGACTTCAAATGGGAAGCCAGACATTTATGTTGCCTACCTTCCTTTGTTTTTCTCTGCCTCATGTTTTAAAACAGGGTTTATCAGTGTACCTGGTGTTTAATCATTGTGTAGACTGGCTGGCCAATGAACCTGTCTCTACTTCCCTAGTTTTGGGATTACAAACACCTCCACCAAGCCCAGCTGGTTCTCTAGGTGCTGGGGAATTGAACTCAGGTCCTCCTGCTTTCAGGACAAGCATTTTACCTACTGAGCTATCTCACCAGAACCCACTCTGCATGTTTCTATGGTTAATCAGGATGTTGTATAAGAGGAATCTTCAACAAGTAAGTCACAGAAAAAGCTTCTTAAATTTTAGAACCAACCTATTTTCTTTGAAAATCTAGCTCCTGGCATGTTAGTTAACCTCAGCAGTAGAAACATGTTAGCCAGTTATTATTATCCTGGCACCCATTCTTGTAGGCTGGGTATGCAGCCAGGTTCTTTGGTGCTTTTGATGATGCTGTTCTTTATATTACAAATCACATATTGTTAGAGCAATTATTTGCATATAAAACAACTGGCCCAAAAACTGTCAGAGAAGTTTAATAAATTCAAATTACCTGCTTGGGAAGAACAACTCTTTAGAATGCAGCCTGTAAAAATCCTCATATGATTATAGCTCTCCCTATGCCACCTTAAGCTACACTTATCTTTATGAATAGAGTTGGGTGGCACATGCCTGCATTAGGGGTGGAGGCAGGAAGATTAGGAGTTCAAGGTCATCTTCAAAAGAAATCATGACTGCAAGAGCAGCAAAATATATTCCCAAATTGTCTTTTTTGACCTGTATTCTTCTTCTCATATGAACATAACAGACTTCCGAGATGTGGCTTCTAAGCCACTTTTACTCTGATAATTATGCATTTGTCTTAATGTCATTTTCTCTCTTTCTGCCTTTGGACATTCAAATGAAGTCTTTCTCATGAGATTTCCAGAGATCTACAAGGATGACACCAATTGGCAAACTAAGCAATAGTGGAGAGACTACCTTTAATGCCCCTCTCTGATAATGAGTTCCACTACTTCCTTATATGCTGTCCTAGAACTTTCAACAAATGAAGCAGAGGCAGACACCCACAGCTAAACACTGAACTGAACTCCTGGAACCCAGTGACAGAGAAGGAGGACTGATGAGCACAGGGGACAAGACTGAGCTTGTTTAACCCACAGAAACAGCTAATATGAACAAGGGGGAGCTCTTGGACCCCAGACTGATGGCTGGGAGGACAGCATGGGACTAATCTAGATCCCATAAATGTGGGTGTTAGGGAGGAGGCCTAGGTAATCTATGGGGTCTTGGGTAGTACATCAGTATTTATCCCTGGCATACATGTGGACTTTGTGTACCTATCCCATAAGGAGGGATGCTCTCTCAGCCTGGACTCTTTGGGGAGGGCATAGGCACTGCCCTGGTTGAAATGACAGATTCTGGAGACCCACCATGGAGGGCCTCTTCCTCCCTGGGGAATTTAGTGGGGATTGGTTGGGGAATTTTGGGGTTGGTGGTAGGACATGGGAGGAGGGGAAGGAGAGGAAGCTGGGATTAATATGTGAAGCAACCTTGTTTCTAATTCAAATTTTAAAAAATCTTAAAAAAAGTAACTATGCAATTTTTATCATTATCTGCAGCTGTAGTCACATCTTCAGGGTCACTTCTAATTTTAGTTTTTGGACTAAATTGTGTCACCGAACTCTTGAACGCATCCACATGGGCTCACATAAACTTCTTCCAAAAATCCTATGGATACTGGTATCTTGTCCTCTTCATATGGATTATTAATATTACCCTTTACCCCTACACACACACACACACACACACACACACGAAGTTTGTTTTATTTTTGGCCAACTTCTCCTGATCATAGGGCCTACCCTGGAGTGTAGTTGATATACCCAGTAATACTCTATTGGAGAAAATAACTAACTTTCCCCTTTACAGAAGTTAGAAATTGTAAATAATTCGGGGTGGTCTTTTTGTCCACTTCCCCTTTTCGCTACTGGGGTTTTGCTTGGTTCAAACCTATGCAGTTCTTGGCATAGTTTCTGTGAATTCGTGTACACATTAGTCTTGTTTGTGACTGGAAGACACTCTTTTCCTTGAATTCATTCACTACCTATGGCTCTTAAAATATCTTTGCTCCATCTTCTGCACAGATCTCTAAGCTAGGAGGGAAAATAATTGATAAAAGATAAAAAGATATTCATTTAGAGCTGAGTGCTCCAAAGTTTCTCACTCTTTGCATATTGTCCAGTTAAGGAACATTTTTTTTAAATCTCCATCTACTTCAAGGGGAAGCTTCTCTGATTACAGTTGACTGAGGACCTGATCTACAGTTAAAGCATCATGTCATTAAGAGTTTTATTGCTATGTTCCTTTAGCAGAATAATAGTAGCAGGTTTTCTCCTGTACATATTACAAGGTTTCACCTTACAGGGTGGGATTTAAATCTCATTTTAAAAAGCAGTTGATTATTTCCATAAGGTTTGTGCAGCTATTGCACTGGTATGTCTTGCAGGCAGTTTTCTGTTGTAGGTTGTAGGGTTTGTAGATGGATGATACTGATCATTAATTTTGTTCCCTGGAGCATGAAAAGTACCTTCGAGCACCTTGAACACTACTCAGCTGGGGTGAAGTTTCTAGCTGGCACCAGCTCAATTTCTTCATGTTTCATAATGTAAGTAAGTTGTGTCTTGAGTAATGGGAGCTTACCATCGGGTTATTGAGAGTAACCAATAGCCTTGGCAACAGCTTGTGGTGTTTGAGGAGGAAGGTCTCTGGGACTCCTTTGGTCAACGGTTCAGTAATAATACGGAAACCATTCCTGGCACTGGATGCTATGCTTGGTGTAATCAAATGTCTAGTTAGGGTATTGCCTCCACCTTTATATAACAACTCTATTTACTTTTCTTTCATATATGTAGTTTCAGAAGCTTCTATAGCAGCAGGTTTCCACATGTTTTTATTCAAAATGCCTTTAGTGTTAGTTGTCTCTCCATATTCCTTCCTTTACCCTTTTTTTCCTAGTCCCCCATATTACTTGTATTCTAGTTTCCCCTTTATCTTTTCATAAGCCTACATTTTATTTCCTATTTTTTGGAGGACCCTCCCACCCCTGTTCCATTGTCAACTTCCTAATCTCTGCAGCTATTTTTATTGAATTGTACGTATCTAAAGCTAAAAAGTTAACATCCATATCTAAAAGAAAACAGTATTTGATTCCCTTACTCAAGATGGTTATTTCTAGTTCCATCCATTTATCTGCAAATTTCATCCCTCCCTTTTGGTGAAAAGAATTAATCTCATTCTTAATGTGGTTGACCATCTTCATCTTCATCGATTTCCCCCTTTGGTGGAAAGTGCATTTTCTCCCAAAGGACATTATTCTGGGAATCTTAAAACAACATTATTGCAATTTCTTTTATCATTTCTTATAAAGTAGCACTTGTGAGCAAATAACAAAGATAAAAACCTGAGACTGTCCCAAGCACTGGGGCACACACTGTCACTGTCAGATTCCTGGCTTGAAAGGCCCAGGCATCCTTCCTCCCGCCTACCGTTCTCAGGGACCTCTCTCCAGTTTCCTGGGGAACTCTATGATCCATTTACATCCAATGTAAACCCCACCTCTCAACTGACTCCACTGAACATCAGGTCACAATGCAGACAAAATCCCTGCATTTTGGAGTCATAACCTTCCTTATTTGCTGCTCAACTCAACTCTCTGCTCTTCTTCACATTTACCCTATTTGTTCCTCTGGTTGAGTTGCCCCAGTTCTCTTGTTGTTTGCATTATTTTCTTGGGCTTCTTTTGTTTTTATGGGATATACTCTTAATTTTATCAGAAATAACATCTAGGAAGATAAACCCTAAAGTATTTTTTTCTGAAAGTTACTTAATCTTTAGTCATATGTGGAATTTAAAATTTGATCCTATGATTCCTCAGAACTGTGAGGATATTGGTCCATTTTAAAGTTATTAGCTACTAATATAATAACTGCGATTATCATATTAACTATGATAATTCTCATATGATAATCATGCTTTAGCAATGTTGTTTATCAAGGTATGATAACTGTAGGAGTAGAATTTTACTGGGTCTGAGAAAAATATGAAATGATAGACAGATAAATTTACCCAGCCTTTCTGCTGGTGAATATGCTGATTTTACTTCATCAGAAAGAGAGAGGGATTTTTATAAAATCATATACAATGATATAGAATCCTTTCTATTCTCTAGCTACATCCAGGTCTTGGCTAAGGATTCTGCATCACTAGGGTTATGACAAGAGAGGACCCAGTAAGTGACTTTAAGCATATGAGTACACATAGTTGACACTGGTGTTGGCTTCCACAGCATGAGGATCAATGCAGCAGGCCTTTAAAGCTTTGAAGCTAGGAAGCCCTAGAAATGCCTGCAGCTTGCTTTTGCTATTCTGACTTGAATAAAAAGGGTAGCCCGAAGAAGTCTTTACCTCCAACTTAAACACACTCTTAAGACAGAAGTCTTACTTTTTAAGACAAAATCTCTCACTGAGCATGTCTTTGTAGATCTGGCTAACTAACTGGCCCATGAGTTCCAGGAATCCATCTGCATTCTACCCTCTCCCCAGCACTGGGCTCACATAGACACAATCTGGCAGGCCCAGCTTTGTAACTGGGTACAGGGAATCTGAACTCAGGTCCTCATGCTTGTGTGGCAAGTACTTCACTGACTGAGTCTTCACCCCAGACTTCTTTCAAACCTTGCAAAAATCGTGGAACTATAGCTCAAATTGGTCAAGTGATACATCGTTAGGTCTTACTGTTTCCCAAATGGTAAAAACTGGTTTTATTCTATAACTTTGTTTATCAAAATGAAGGAAAAATTTCTTGAGAAATTCAGAAATTACTGGTCAACAGGAATATAATCTAATATAGTGAATTAAAATAAATTTCATGGTGATTGGAGTTAATAATTTTGTATGGGTTTATTTAATACCAGTTGCTTGAATGTGTGGCTAAGAAAATGTTATGTTTTAGATTAATCCTAGGTTCACATTAAATACTTTTGAATCATGCTCACCACTATGAACAAAGCTATGATATCAACACATACAAAGTTTATCACTTTGTTATTCACTTTGGTAGACATATTATCCTTTGACTATTCTAAAGGTGGAGACACATTATTGTTAGACAATTTGAGTCACTTAAGTCATAATCTGTTCAGTTAAGGTACAAGTTGTGATTCTTTTGGACCTAAAATCATGGCTAGCAGCAATCAAACTCACAGCTGGAGCTTATCAGCACTATCAAAGTGCATTAAAGATGGAAGCATTGGCTGGAACAGTTCTGGAATCTTCCTGCCACTGCTTAGGCAGCCAAAGCCATCCTAGGGTGCTCCAAATGCATAACTCAAAAGAGAAGGGAAGTGGGATTCACCTGATCTCCAAGAGCATAGTAGGTTAAATGGAAGTGCAATCCACCACCCATTTACCGTAAATTGTCAGCCTTGTTCTTAAACAAAAGTCCTGGCAAAGAAATTGTCAAAATAATGCACTTCGATAATGAAACTGAACTGGTGGTTTATTCAATTTATACATCCATTTTTCTGGAAGCTTTTGTTGAGAGGCAAACATGTCTGCATGCTAATCACTTTTTATTGGAAATTTTCCAGCCAACGTGGAAAGACTAAAATGTTCTTATTTTATAGATAATGAGTTGATAGCAAATAATTTGGAAAGTTGAAATATACTTTGTCAATAAATCTGGATATCATTAAATCAGAAATGTTCTTGGTATAAATGAACAATTTAAAGCTATGTCTTACGACAGTTTTCAGGATTTTAGTAAATTATACATAAGAGGGAGTGTGGAATGGCTCAGGGGGAGAGATTGATTGCTATGCAAGGATGAGAGCCTGAAACTGAATCCCAGCACCTTCATAAAAAGGTAGGTGTGGCAAAGCACGCCTGTAACCCCAGCACCTAGCAGGGTTGAGACCAAAGGATCCCTGTAAAAAGGTGGGTGTGGCAAAGCACGCCTGTAACCCCAGCACCGAGCAGGGTGGAGATGGGAGGATCTCTGCAGCTTGCTGGTGGCCAGCTTAGCTCCAGGTTTAGTGTGAGACCTTTCCTCAAAGCAGGAAGATAGAGAACTGCAGAGAAGGAAAACTGACATCTTGTCTTGGATTCTGTCCAAGCATCCTGCATCAGCACCTAAACCTACACATACTACATGCACACACACAAACACACATACATCCATGTACACATACATGCACATATACACAAACATACATACAAACACAAACACATATATGTGTACTTACACAATGCACTCACACATACACATACGCACACATGATCACACATACCTTTTTGCCCAAAGGTTTTTTTTTTCTAATTCTGTTTCAAGTAAGGTCCTGATTCCCCAAAATTTAATTGCACAGAAGATTTCTCCAATGGTGCTATCAAGTTCAAATTCTTGAAAGACAATTGTTTCAGTTGGCAACAATGGGTCATAGTTCTTAGCAATCCCTTTGAAGTCTTCTAAAATTATAGCTATTGCATTAAGTTAAAGAAAGTAAAAGGGCAAATGGGTACTGGGCCTCATTTAAAATATCTGGATGGGAGTTGAACATAGTGTCCTTGTATTCATCAGATTAATTGTCAAATACATTATTCTATTTCATTGTTTTTATGAATAATTATTTTATAAACAATGATTTTTTAAAGAATCTTAGGTTTCTAGGTGTGAAAAAACAATTTCATAAAATATGCTTTAACTGAACTGAGAAAGTTTAGTGTTAAACTGTTCATGAAGTACTTTCCTTTGTACCCATAGATCAGTACGTCCGTCATTCCTCATCGGAGAAGCTTCTCATTGAGTAGATGGAGATTAATGCTGAGACCCATAGCTGGTCAATGTGCAGAGAATAAGAGACCGCAGATGTGGAGTGTTCACATAGATATCTCATCTCTACCACACCTTCTCTCCCCGACACCTGGAATCATTGGAAAAGAGAAAGCAGAAAGACAATATAAGCCAAATGTGATCAATATCAGAGGCTAAACTATATTTGCCAAGCATGACAGGACTGTCATACTCAGGAACTCACAGAATCTGTGACTACATGCTCAAAACCCTCACAAAACCAAGCCAGACAACAGCAGGTGTAGGGAAGGGGCTATGACATTCTACTCTTAGTTGAGGAACTATTTGCTGTAGATGGTTGCTGCGAGAGAACAAATCGGGTTTTGCTTTTTCCTTCTTGTGTTCTGAAGTTAAAAGAAAATTTGGTCTATAAAAAGAATGTAAATGTCAACGCAGTAGGGAGAGCTCAGTTATTTTCCTATTTGTCACACAAAATTGTCAATTTAGAGTATAAAGAGAAAAATATATGTTTAGATACTACATAACAACAGTAAACCACTTTCTTGTTTAATGGTAAATTTAGTAATAGGTAAACATATTTGCTGATGACAGCACCCTGAAACTCCCTCAGATTTTGCCTAAGTCAGACTCTGAATTTTAGATAGTATTATGGTTCATTTTAATTGTCAATATAACACAATCTAGGATCACCTGGTAAAGGAATTGCAATAAGGGCCTGTCTTGATCAGGTAGTCCTGATGGGGGATTATCTTGTTTTGTTTTTTTTATTTTGAGACAGGATTTCTTGATATTGCTTTGGAACCTGTCCTGGAACTCACTCTGTAGACCATGCTGGCCTTAAACTCACAAAGATCCACCTACCTCTGTCTCCGGAGTGCTGGGATTAAAGGTGTGTGTCATCAATGCCTGGCTTGTTATCTTAATGACCTTAAACAAGTTGGGAACACTCACCCACTGTGGATGACATCATTCCCTATGCCAGGGGTTCTGAACTATTCAAGAGTGAAGAAAGGAAGCTGACACAAGTATGCGTACTTTCCTTCATTCTTACTGTGTTCTTGGCTACGGATGTCACTAACTTGTTCAAGGCCCTGCCACCTGGCTTCCCTGAAATGATGTATTTTAACCTGGAAATGGGAGCTAAAATAAACCATTTCTCACTCAAGATGCTTTTGTCAGCATATTTTACCATGGTAACCGGGAGTGAAATTAAGATAGGTAGCTTCAACAATCAGTTTTTATTAGCCACATAAATGATGGCAATCTTTGACCCTTCTTCCCCGTGCTCTTACTCTAGAAACATCATCAGGAGGCCTCTTCAATATGATAACTCTAAGAGTTATTTTATTCTATCCACACACTTCACCATAACCCTGCAGTATGCTTGTTGTTTATGTCCCTTCAGGATAATGTGCTGAAACCTAACTACTGGTGTGATGGCATAGGTAGCAGGGCCTTGGGGAAGGCCCTTAAAGATTCATAGTCCCTTCCATCTTAAAAGGAAAAGGCAAGAACCAGGAAGTGAGCTCCCACCAAGAACCAAATTTGGACTTCTTGACCTCAAAACTTCCTTAATTATTAGCCTGTGTTATTAGATCCTGCTGTTTTTTGTTAAAGCCTCCTGTAGAAACTAAGATGGACAATGTCCTGATAAATCTAAATAACACTGTGGCAAAATCATGTGCATATGCATGGAAGGTCATGACACAAGAAAAACACAGTGCTTTTCTTGATGAGATTTGAGACCAACATGGAAAGTAGACAATGGCCAAGCTTATCATAGCCAATAAGTCACCTGACCCTGCTGTGGCTCTTCCTGCTGCCTTCCCTATTGGTACACAGTGGAAGTCGTGGGGGAAAACAACCATGGGGCATCTGCTTACTCAACTTTGTTCACACAAAATGTGTCCCCGTTTCTGACTTGACAGGAGTTTCAGACAGAGTGTCTAGGACTGTTATTGTATCCCACTCAGGACAATTTTCTCTTTTATTTGTGGAGACCATATTGCCTACAAGGGAATGACCTTCCTTTCTTGCCAGTCTAAATAATGAACTGTGCATACAACTGTGTTCTGTATCCCCTTTCTCTCTGCACACCTCCTGCCTTCCAGTGTATGTTCTTCAAGATATCAGTCGAAAGGTCCAACCAGCTATACAGAAACTTCACTGTTTTCTATGCACAAATTATGGATGCATGACGCATGACACTATGTTCTTGTCATTGGTTCATTTATTCCTCTGAAAGATGAAAGGAGTAAAACACATGAGTTATTTTTCTTATAATGAAAATATAGATTATTTTTCCTGTTTCTCTTTTTCCATGAAAAATACTAAATCCTTTATAAAATCTGAGGTAATTTTCTCTGGCAAATTTAAGCTACCCTGTGTACTTAGTCACATATCCCTAGAGATGTAGTTCAGTTTCACAGACATAATTAGTCCTGATAACCAACTCAGTCCTGTGATCAGGAGCCTACTTTCCTAAATTAGCTCTTCTTAGGGCATTTGAAATTTTATTTCCAACTTATTATTTGCTATTCTCTCTGCACAGAGTTTCAGAAACTTTTAGTATATTCCAACCTTAGGCACATGAGAAAGTATTTGACCTTGTCATTCTATTTTACAAGTAAGTCTTGGATGGGATAAATAAGTTAACCATAAAGTATTTAGCAAATGACTTGGGGTGGTGGCATTTAGTCATGAAGTATCAATTCATCTCAACTTTGACAAAGATCCTAAATTTCAGGTCAATTGTCAAATTCTGTTTTGTAAATCCATGGTTTTCCTGTCT
Organism: Mesocricetus auratus; assembly: GCF_017639785.1. NCBI lineage: Eukaryota > Metazoa > Chordata > Mammalia > Rodentia > Cricetidae > Mesocricetus > Mesocricetus auratus. The sequence continues at coordinate 95,997,332 of NW_024429184.1, forward strand.
GAAATGTAATCTAGGAGATTGCAGAGAAGCATTTCCTATCAAAGGAATAAAGTCAAGACAAGAAAGAAGGAATTTGCAAAGACATGGAGAGAAATCAAGTCCTGAAAACCTTCTGTCTTTGAATTCAGCTCTGCTGGAGTCCTGATTCTCCTAGACGATTCTAAATTTTATGAACAAATAAAATTCCTTCCAGCTTAAGGAGTGCTTTCCTTGATGACAACATCAAGTTGTAGAATTCTGGCCTTGAACCCAGCTCCGTATGACTTCAAAGTTGATGTGGTATAAATCACATACGGAACAGTCACTCAATGGCCAGAATTATGGGGTTTTAAAAAATTCTCTCATCCGTATTGTGACTTACAAGTAAAGATACTCTGTAATTTCCTTCCTCCATTAATAATGAGAAAATTGTCTTGTATTAATTCAAAATGTGTCTGGTGTGGCAATTTACTAAGAAGCAGCAAAGGCAGTCTGGCTTTTCAAAGCCATAGCCTGTATTAGGAGTGAGATTTTCATTATAAATGCCAGCATGAATTTTCTGTAGGCTCTAGGCATATTTTACTTGAAAGTGTTCAGCCAAGAGACATTTCAGTGTGAGTCTCTTCTCTCTTTGAAAAACAATCCTCTGATATGTGACTTTTCATGCCCTAGGTCAGGCTATGCAAATATTTTAATGAGAGTCACCCATGTGGCCCATTTGTTTCACTTCTCTCCAGCTCCAGTTCAATATATTCTGGTGATGAATTGAATGACTGCCTTCCTGCCTCCCTAACTAAAAAGGAAATCACTTCACCTGGTTCAGACTCTTCGGACCTGACCACACATTTAATCTGTCTGAATGAATTAGAATCAGAAGAAAAATGGCTGTTCTCAAACAGGCAGTCCTTAGAAGCCCAGTGAAAGATTCCTTTTTCATTTAACACGTGGAGAATCTCCTAATCCTTGTGCTGCCTGAAAAGAGAATGTGTTGATTTCTTGAGTGATATGTACACTCACTGGCTCTGAAATGAATAAATCCCCTGAGATTGCTTGTCAAGTGGCCATTTAAAGACATACATTCTTCAATGCCCTTGGCACAGAAAATCTCACCAGCATACATGGTGCTGCCTGCACTGTACCTAACTTAAAGGCACTCCTGGATCTTTTCAGCATATTGCCTGTCTGAAAGTACTGCCAGCACTCAGTGAACATTGTATAATTATGGGAACAGTTCTGTCTCAAGCCAAGACATCAGCATAAATCAACTGCTACAAAAACTCAAAAATCTTCAGATAGAGAACAACCTTGATGGACCTGGGCTGACTTAGCAATAGGCTCTGATTTCATTTAAGTTCCTAATTTTTCAAGCTCCCAACTGTTTCCCCCATAGCTGCTATGAGCTCTATTTTGGCCTCCAGGGATGGGGAAGCTAAATAGTATGTTGAGGTCTTTTGAACAAAACATCAGTTTTCTGTTTAGCCAATGTAAAGAATGGACATTGGAAAGGGTGGAGGGGAGCTACAGAAACTAGAAAATTTAGAAGAGACCAACAGCAGAAGACATGTGTATTCCAATGTTTAGTGGGCATTCAACTGGCTCGAGGTTTGTGCTTCAACTTTGTGGTTTTACCTAGAGGAAATAGAGAATGACATTTATTTCTTGGCCTGTTTATTGAACATTTGCATTTAACAATCACATGGATAGCAATGCCATGGTGAAAATTCAAGCATGTAAAATATGAAGAAAAAATAACAGCCATAAAACCTGGTCTCTCTCTTTAGGGAAATGACAAAACTGAAATATGAAAAGATTTTCTTATTTCAGTTTTTCAGGAAACGTCCAGTGGACTTAAAAGTTCAAATGGAGCTTTTGTTGTTTGTCTTTAGGTCAGTTCCATCACACACACACACACACACACACACACACACACACACACACAACCTTGTAGGGGTTGCTGTTCTTCCTGATGAGTTAGAGGTTACCTCCTTTCTTGACATACTATTCCCCAATGACTTTATTGACTTTGAAGGCTATGTCTTCACTTTTCTTCATCCACATCTTTAATATTCAAGAAATATTACATAAAATCATGTCATTTAATATCTTCATTGCATAAATTAATTATGGAGATACTGAGCCATAAAGATTCAATTAAGATTGAGCACCTGGACACGGCGAGGGGTGGGGGGGAGTGGGGATGAAGAGGAAGAGAGTTGGTCATGGGGGAACAGGAAGTTGAGGGGGTGGGGGTAGAATAGGGGGAAGAGGGAATCATAGGATCGAATACAGATCAGGCACCAGAGTGACCTCGAGTGATCTAAAGGGATAACACCAATTGGCAAGCTAAGCAATAGTGGAGAGACCACCTCGAATGCCCATCCCTGATAATGAACTTGATGTCTATAACCATCTGGGAGCCTTCATCCTGTGACTGATGGAAGCAGAGGCAAACATACAATTAATCACTGAACTGAACCCAAGGAACCCAGTGACAGAGAGAGAGGAGTTATGAGCAAATTGGCAAAGAATGGGCTGGCAAAACCAGCAGAGACAGCTGATCTGAACAGGGGAGAGCTCTTGGACTCCAGACTGTCAGTGGGGAGGCCAGCATGTGACTGATCTGGATCCCCCAAATGTGAGTGTCAGCGAGAAGGCCTGGGCTACCTATGGGGCCCTGAGCTGTGGATCAGTGTCTATCCCTGGTATACAAACTGTCTTCATGTGCCTATAGCACAAAGAGAGATGCTCTCTCAGCCTGGACTCTCAGGGGAGTGCCTGGACCCTACCCAGAATAAAATGACAGACTCTAGATATCCCCTATGTGGAAGGATTTGGCAATAGGGTCGGAGGGTGGGGGGAAGGGGAGTGCGGGAGGAGGGGAGGGAGAGGGAACTGGGATTGACATGTAAAACAAGCTATTTAAAATTAAAATAAAAAATGATAAAAAAAGATTGAGCACCTGGGGAAAAGATACCTTTATAAATTAATTTAATTATTTACTTATTATGTATGTGCATGAGTGCCTATGATTCTCAGTGTAGACACCGTGCAGGAGTTGATTCTTTCCAACCATGTGAGTCCTGGGGGTCAAACCATACTGTCAGGTTTGTCAGCTGACATGTCTGCCCAATATTTTAGTTAGGGTTTCTGTTGCTGCAACGAAAACACCTGACTAAAGGCAAGTTGAGGAAGAATGGTTTATTTGGATTACACTTCCAGGTCATAGTCCATCATTAGAGAAAGTTGGGACTAGAACTCAATCAGGGCTGGAAACTGGAGGCAGGAGCTGATGAATAGGCCATGGAAGGGTGCTTTCTACTAGCTTGCTCCTCATGGCTTGTTCAATCTACTGTCTTATAGAATCCAGGACCAACTGCCTAGGGGTGTCCCCACCCACAATGTGCTAAGCTCTCCTACTTCAATCACTAATTAAGAAAATACTGCATAGACTTGCCTCCAGCCCAATCTTATTGAGACATTTTCTCAGTTGAAACTCCCTCCTTTCCAGTGACTCTAATTTGTGTCAAGTTGACATAAAACTAGCCAGCACACCCTGTGAACCATCTCTAGCCCCTGTACTGAAGATTCTGATATTTTTGTTCATGTACCTAGTCACTCCAACCTATCTAATGCCTTAATAACATAAAAGTTGACTCTGGGTGCATTTAGTTGTAAAATTGTGTTCCAAGCAAGTCTGTACTTTGCAACATTTTGCTCAATGTCTTCCTCTCTTTGTTGCTGTGGTAAAATACCTTAACAAAAACAATTTATAGGAAAAAAGGCTGTCTTATGGATGCAGACTTGTACAGTCCATAATAGTTGGGAAACCATGGAAAGCTTGGTAGCTAAAGCACAGAGTTGGCTGGTGCACCTGTACTCAGGAAGCAGAGAGTGAACTAGGCTCACCTCCATGAATTGCTTCCTCTAGCAAGTCATATAAATTCCAAATTTCTAGCTTGTGTGTGTGTGTGTGTGTGTGTGTGGAGGGGTTATGGAGATATAGAGGGAGATGGTTTTACTACTTAGTCCAGAGCTCACTACATAGCCTAGCCGGTACTCAAGCTAGCAGTAGTCTTCTTCCTTGCCTCTGAAGTTCAGAGATTACAAAGATGCGTCATCCCGTCTAGGTAATTTCAAATGAATTGATTATTTAAGCAGTTTCAGACTGTGAGAATGAGTGAAAGAATGCTTGCAATGTAAACTCATTACACTCATAAGAGAAATGCATTTTAGTCCATATGCTCTCTAATTCATATAGACTTCACTTTCTTCTGCTTTGGTTTACTGCATTCCTTGGTTAAACCTCTCTAGCAAACCAAATCTGGTATGAAAAAAATGTAACTTACTTATGAAACATATTTGCTATTAAAATTTGTACAAGTATAAATCACCTGAATCATGTGAACAAATGAAAAAGTCCAGCCCTTCAAAATGTGTCTTTCTTTTCCCCCTTTAATATTTGGTATCTAGTCCCGGCTTCCAGAAGAACCGCCCACACAGGCCCCTCCAAGACCCCAACCCAGCGAGCCCAGCTTCAGGTGAGATTGGGTCTCTGCTGGGACCACCCGCCCATCACCCATCCCCCTCCATCTTCGGGGCCGCTCCCGGCTTCCAGAAGAACCGCCCACACAGGCCCCTCCAAGACCCCAACCCAGCGAGCCCAGCTTCAGGTGAGATTGGGTCCCCGGCTGGGACCACCCGCCCATCACCCATCCCCCTCCATCTTCGGGGCCGCTCCCGGCTTCCAGAAGAGCCGCCCACACAGGAAAGAGATCAGCCCCTCCAAGACCCCAACCCAGCGAGCCCAGCTTCAGGTGAGATTGGGTCTCTGGCTGGGACCACCCGCCCATCACCCATCCCCTCCATCTTCGGGGCCGCTCCCGGCTTCCAGAAGAACCGCCCACACAGGCCCCTCCAAGACCCCAACCCAGCGAGCCCAGCTTCAGGTGAGATTGGGTCCCCGGCTGGGACCACCCGCCCATCACCCATCCCCTCCATCTTCGGGGCCGCTCCCGGCTTCCAGAAGAGCTGCCCACACAGGAAAGAGATCAGCCCCTCCAAGACTCCAACCCAGCGAGCCCAGCTTCAGAAGAGCCGCCCACACAGGAAAGAGATCAGCCCCTCCAAGACCCCAACCCAGCGAGCCCAGCTTCAGGAAAGAGATCAGCCCCTCCAAGACCCCAACCCCAGCGAGGCCAGCTTCAGCTTCAGCTGCAGTAAGGAAGGAGACCAGTGGAAACAGAAAGCCCCCACCAGCACCCACTGGAAGAAGAGATGGGAAGAAGACAGAATAAGAGATCACTCAGCAATAGAAACACCAACACGACCCCACCAGAATCCAGGGATCCAACACCAGCAAGACCTGAAAAGCACTACATAGATGAAGAAGAGGAGACAGACCTTAAAAATTATTTCATGAAGATGATGGAGAGCCTCAAAGAAGAAACGAGGAAATCCCTTAAAGAAATAGAAGAAAAAACAAACAAAAAAATCCATGAAATGGGGGAAAAATTCAAGAAATAAACAAATCTCTCAAAGAATCTAAAGAGCACCAAGAAAAAACAACCAAGAAAATTAAGGAAACAGCTCAAACAGTTGAAGGATTGAAAGCTGAAATAGAAACGATAAAGAAAACACAGAATGAAGGGATGCTGGAAATAGAAAAGCTCGGTAAACGGTCTGGAATTACAGATGCAAGCATCACCAATAGAATACAAGAGATAGAAGAGAGAATCTCAGGTGTTGAAGACTCATTAGAGGACATAGCATCGTCAACCAAAGAAAATCTCAAAACCAACAAATCCTTAACACAAAATATTCAGGAAATATGGGACACCGTGAAGAAGCCAAACCTGAGAATAATAGGTATAGAAGAAGGTGAAGAACTTCAACTTAAAGGTACAGAAAACATATTCAACAAAATCATAGAAGAAAACTTCCCTAACCTAAAGAAAGATATGCCTATGAAAGTACAAGAATCTTACAGAACACCAAATAGGCTTGACCAGAAAAAGAAGTCACCTCGCCATATAATAATCAAAACATCAAACCTACAGAGCAAAGAGAAAATATTAAGAGCAGCTAAAGAAAAAGGCCAAGTAACATATAAAGGCAGACCTATCCGAATTACACCTGACTTCTCAATGGAAACGATGAAAGCCAGAAGATCCTGGTCAGATGTCCTACAAACGCTAAGGGAACAAGGATGCCAGCCCAGACTACTATATCCAGCAAAGCTCTCAATTACCATAGATGGAGAAAACAAAATATTCCATGACAAAGCCAGATTTAAACAATACGTATCCATGAATCCAGCTCTACAGAAAATGCTAGAAGGAAAACCTAGAGCCAAGGAAGATAACTACATTCACAAAGACACAGGCAATATAGAATCATACTTTACAAAACACTAAAAGAAAAAGGGAGGAGAAACTACACAAAATAACTTCACTAACAATAAATCAAGCGCAAACAAGGATCACCAATCAATGGTCATTAATATCCCTCAATGTCAATGGCCTCAACTTACCTATAAAAAGACACAGACTAGCAGAATGGATACGAAGACAGAACCCTTCCTTCTGCTGCATACAAGAAACACATCTCAACACCAAAGACAGACGTTATCTCAGAGTAAAGGGCTGGGAAAAGATCTTCCAATCAAACGGCCCCAAGAAACAAGCGGGCATAGCAATCCTAATATCTAACAAATTAGGCTTCAAATTAAAATCAATCAAAAGAGATGAAGAAGGGCACTTCATATTCATCAAAGGAAAAATACATCAAGACGAAGTCTCGATTTTAAATATCTACGCCCCAAATACAAAGGCACCTACATTCGTGAAAGAAACATTACTAAAGCTCAAAATGCACATAAAATCTCACACACTAATAGTAGGAGACTTCAACACTCCGCTCTCACCGCTAGATAGGACCTCCAGACAGAAACTTAACAAAGAAACAAAAGAATTAATAGAAGTTATGACCCAACTGGGTTTAACAGACATCTATAGAACATTCCACCCAAATACAAAGGGATATACCTTCTTCTCGGCACCACATGGAACCTTCTCTAAAATTGACCACATAATAGGAAACATAGCAAATCTCCACAGATACAAAAAAATTGGAATAACCCCCTGCATCTTATCAGACCACCATGCATTAACATTAGAATTCAACAATAACACAAATCGCAGAAACCCTACAAACTCATGGAGATTGAACAATGCACAATTGCACCATCCCTGGGTAAAGGAACAAATAAAAAAAGAAATTAAAGACTTCCTCGATTTCAATGAGAATGAAGACACAACATACACAAACTTATGGGACACTTTGAAAGCAGTGCTGAGAGGAAAGTTTATAGCACTAAGTGCCCACATGAAAAAACTGGAGAACAGTCATACTAGAGAATTAATAGCACAGCTGAATGTTCTAGAACAAAAAGAAGCAAACTCCCCCAGGAGGAGCAGACGCCAGGAAATAATCAAATTGAGGGCTGAAATCAATCAAGTAGAAACCAGGAAAACATTGAGAAGAATCAATGAAACAAAGAGTTGGTTCTTTGAGAAAATCAACAAAATAGACAAACCTCTGTCCAAACTAACCAAAAGACAGAGAGAGAACATGCTAATTAACAAAATCAGGGATGAGAAAGGGGACATAACAACGGACTCTGAGGAAATCAAGAGAATCATCAGGGCATACTTTGAAAATCTGTACTCCACAAAATTTGAAAATTTAAAGGAAATGGACAATTTCCTGGATAGATATCACTTGCCAAAACTAAATCAAGAACAGATAAATAATCTAAACAGACCTATAACCCCTAATGAAATAGAAGCAGTCATCAAAAGTCTCCCAAACAAAAAAAGCCCAGGCCCAGATGGCTTCAGTGCAGAATTCTACCAGAAATTCAAAGAAGAGCTCATTCCAATACTCGTCAAAGTATTCCACACTATAGAAGCAGGAGGCTCACTGCCAAACTCTTTCTACGAGGCTACAATTACCTTGATACCCAAGCCACACAAAGACACAACTAAGAAAGAGAACTATAGACCAATTTCCCTCATGAACATTGATGCAAAAATACTCAATAAAATACTTGCAAACCGGATTCAAGAACACATCAGAAAAATCATCCACCATGATCAAGTAGGCTTCATTCCAGGAATGCAGGGATGGTTCAACATTAGAAAATCTATCAATGTAATCCACCATATTAACAATCTGCGAAAGAAAAACCACATGATCATCTCACTAGATGCTGAAAAAGCCTTTGACAAAATCCAGCACCCCTTCATGATAAAGGTCCTAGAGAGATCAGGGATAACAGGAACGCACCTGAATATAATAAAAGCAATATACAGTAAACCAACAGCTAACATCAAACTAAATGGAGAGAAACTCAAAGCAATTCCTCTAAAATCAGGAACAAGACAAGGCTGTCCACTCTCTCCATATCTCTTCAATATTGTACTTGAAGTTCTAGCTACAGCAATAAGACAACAAAAGGAGATAAAGGGGATACAAATAGGAAAAGAAGAAGTCAAACTTTCATTATTTGCAGATGATATGATAGTTTACATAAGTGACCCAAAAACTCCGCAAGGTTACTCCTAGAGCTGATAAACACCTTCAGCAATGTGGCAGGATACAAGGTAAACTCAAAAAAATCAGTGGCCCTATTATATACAGATGATGAAGTGACTGAGAAAGAAATCAGAGAAACATCACCTTTTACAATAGCCAAAAACAGCATCAAATATCTGGGGATAATGTTAACCAAGGAAGGGAAAGACCTGTATATCAAGAACTTTGTGTCTTTGAAGAAAGAAATCAAAGAAGATACCAGAAAATGGAAAGATCTCCCATGCTCTTGGATTGGTAGGATCAACATAATAAAAATGGCAATCTTGCCAAAAGCAGTCTATAGATTCAATGCAATCCCTATCAAAATTCCATCACAATTTTTCAAGGACCTGGAAAGAACATTAATCAACTTTATATGGAAAAACAAAAGGCCCAGGATAGCCAAAACATCCCTATACAATAAAGGAACTTCAGGAGGCATCACCATACCTGACTTCAAGCTCTATTATAGAGCTATAGTCCTGAAAACAGCTTGGTATTGGCACAAAAATAGGCAGGTAGACCAATGGAACCGAATCGAAAGCCCTAATTTTAACCCACACACCTATGAACACCTGATTTTTGACAAAGAAGCTAAAACTGTACAGTGGAAAAAAGAAAGCATCTTCAACAAATGGTGCTGGCATAACTGGGTAGTGGTATGCAGAAGACTGCAGATAGATCCATGTTTATCGCCTTGTACAAAACTTAAGTCCAAATGGATCAAAGATCTCAACATACATCCAGCCACACTGAAACTTTTAGAAGAGAAAGTGGGAGATACTCTTCAACGAGTTGGTACAGGAGACCACTTCCTAAACATAACACCAGTGGCACAGGCACTGAGATCAACAATTAACAAATGGGACCTTCTGAAACTAAAAAGCTTCTGTAAGGCAAAGGACACAATCAAAAAGACAAAAAGGCAGGCCACAGAATGGGAAAAGATATTCACTAACCCTACATCTGACAGAGGGCTAATCTCCAAAATTTACAAAGAACTCAAGAAACAAGTCTCCAAAACACCAAAGGATCCACTTGAAAGGTGGGGTACAGAGCTAAATAGAGAATTCTCAGTAGAGGAGGCTAAAATGGCCAAGAGACACTTAAGAAAGTGCTCAACATCCTTAGCCATCAGGGAAATGCAAATCAAAACAACTCTGAGATACCATCTTACTCCTGTCAGAATGGCTAGAATCAAAAACACCGAAGACAATTTATGCTGGAGGGGATGTGGAGAGAGAGGAACACTCCTCCACTGCTGGTGGGAATGCCAACTCATACAGCCTCTTTGGAAATCAGTATGGAGATTCCTCAGGAAAATGGGAATTAATCTACCACTAGACCCAGCAATTCCACTCTTAGGCATTTATCCAAATGAGGCAGGTTCATACAACAAGGGCATCTGCTCCACTATGTTCATAGCAGCATTGTTTGTAATAGCCAGAACCTGGAAGCAACCTAGATGCCCCTCAACTGAAGAGTGGATAGAGAAAATGTGGTACATTTACACAATGGAGTATTACTCAGCAGAAAAAAACAATGGAATCTTGAAATTCGCAGGGAAATGGATAGCACTGGAAGAAACCATCCTGAGTGAGGTAACCCAGTCGCAAAAAGACAAACATGGTATGTACTCACTCATATATGGATTTTAGATATGGATCAGGATAGTGCCAGTCTGCACTTCCACAGATAGAGAGTCTGGGAAACAGGAAAGAACCTAAAAGATATGCATATATGCATAGTACCCAAGAGAAGAGGATGGAGACAAGATCCTCTGAATGGATGGGGAACAGGGCGAGGGGGGGTAGTGGGACCTGGGAAGAATAGAGGGGGTAAAGAGGAAGGGAGTTGGTCATGGGGGAACAGGAAGTTGAGGGGGTGGGGGTAGAATAGGGGGAAGAGGGAATCATAGGATCGAAGACAGATCAGGCACCAGAGTGACCTCGAGTGTTCTAAAGGTATAACATCAATTGGCAAGCTAAGCAATAGTGGAAGGACCACCTCGAATGCCCATTCCTGATAATGAACTTGATGTCTATAACTATCCGGGAGCCTTCATCCTGGGACTGATGGAAGCAGAGGCAAACACACAACTAAGCACTGAACTGAACCCAAGGAACCCAGTGACAGAGAGAGAGGAATGATGAGCAAATTGGCAAAGAATGGGCTGGCAAAACCAGCAGAGACAGCTGATCTGAACAGGGGAGTGTTCTTGGACCCCAGACCGACAGTGGGGAGGCCAGCATGGGACTGATCTGGACCCCCCAAATGTGAGTGTCAGTGAGAAGGCCTGGACAACCTATGGGGCTCTGAGCTGTGGATCAGTGTCTATCCCTGGTATACAATCTGTCTTCATGTGCCTATAGCACAAAGAGAGATGCTCTCTCAGCCTGGACTCTTAGGAGAGTGCCTTGACCCTACCAAGAGTAAAATGATAGACTCTAGACATCCCCTATGTGGAAGGATTTGGCAATAGGGTGGGTGGGAGGGTGGAAGGGGAGTGCGGGAGGAGGGGAGGGAGAGGGAACTGGGATTGACATGTAAAACAAGCTATTTAAAATTAAAATAAAAAAAAATTTAAAAAAAGATTAAAAAATATTTGGTATCTAGTTATATAAAATATTAAAAACTATAAATATATGATTTCATGCAAATTAATGGGTTCATTATTGTATCTTCCTACACACTTTGTGTATTGGCTTTCACACTTCCTCTCTCCCGTTTCTCTGACTCCCTATCTTCCGTGCCAATAGCACACACATGTGTTTTCACATCACTTTTATTCTATTACCTTCTTCTTTCTCTGTCTTAAGCTCTTTCAGTTGTGGCTATCTTTACCAGTGAGGTACACATCTTGGTGTTAACAGATAAGTGGATTTTTATCTCTCCTGGCTTGTTTGTGTCTTTCAAGTGGTGATTAGAAGCTACTTGTGTTTAAGGTTGTTTTGTGAGGAATAGCTACTTCCTGTTGCTTGTTCTTTGTTGTTCTGGATAATGGACTGTTGCTTATACTTTTCTTTAGTAATAGAATGTACCGGTTTACCATGTTGGCCATGATGGATTCTTCCTGGCTCTTCATTTTTTCATTCATTCCACCAATGAAATATATTTTTGTTCAATGTTTTCCTGAATGAAATTATTCTCTTACACTGTGTATAGTTTTCTGTTAAAATCTTTCTGGAGGGTTGACTTTCTTGCCTTGGTTTATACTTCTCTTGGAATGTTTTATTTTGTCTGTATAATACCCACATACATGTTAGCTATATGTGCACAAGCTTGTGCTGATGTATATGCAAACGTGTGTGTGTGTGTGTGTGTGTGTGTGTGTGTGTGTGCATGCATGTGGAAGCCAGATGTCAGAGTTAGGAGGCTTCTATATGCCACCTTCCATGGAAGCCGGATTTCAATATTCACATAGTTGGCATCTGCCAACTAACATATACTTTCTATATGTAAGAAAGGTAAAAGATAAAATTTAATGTGGAGTAAACAGAGGCCTAGAAGCCTTGTTAATGTCTCACCACAGCTTGACTTCATAGCTTATATTTCTGAAGGCTATTTTAAAGGAAACTCTCTTAATATTTTGCCCTCCTATATAAAATTTCCAATTCTTAAAGGAGAAGATGATACTTCAAAAATTTACAAACATTGTTGTAAATGGAGCTTCCACCTTTCTCTTAAAATATGAACTAGTATGCATTGAGAAAAATTACCAACTATGTACACATAGCTCCTGGATTTAAGTTTTTAGTTCAGGGCCACACAGAAATTCTATACAAATCCACTTGTAAAAATGTTTACTCCTTTAACTAAGACATAAGCAGTTTTGTAGTAAACATTAGTTTAGTAGTGGATGAATTACAGTCTGCTTCATGGTTGATTTGTATGGTTTGGGGTTGAACTATCACATTCTTTTTTTTTTTTGGACCTTAATGCTCTGTATTATATTTCTTTTTTATTAATTTAATTTTAAATAGCTCACTCCACATGTCAATCCCAGTTCCCTCTCCCTCTCCTCCTCCCATACCGCCCACCATACCCCCAACCTCCCACCCCATCCCCATTTCCCTCCACACAGGGGATATCCAGAGTCTGTCTTTTCACTCAGGGCAGGGTCCAGGCTCACCCAAGAGTCCAGGCTGAGACAGCATCCCTCCTTGTGCCGTGGATACACAAAGTCCGTTTGTATGCCAGGGATAAACACTAATACACTACCCAGGGCCCCATTGGTGCCCAAGCCCCCTCTCTGACTCTCACACTCAGGGGGTCTGGATCAGTCCCATGCTGGCCTCCCGGGTGTCAGTCTGGGATCCAAGAGCTCCCCCTTGTTCAGATCAGCTGTCTCTACTGGTTTTGCCAGCCCATTCTTTGCCAATTTGCTCATCGCTCCTCTCTCTCTGTCACTGGGTTCCTTGGGTTCAGTTCAGTGTTTAACTGTGGGTGTTTGCCTTTGCTGCCATCAGTCACTGGGTGAAGGTTCTAGGATGGCTATAGACATCAAGTTCATTATCAGGAATGAACATTTAAGGTGGTCTCTCCACTGTTGCTTAGCTTGCCAGTTAGTGTCATCCCTTTAGATCACTAGAGGTCTCACTGGTGCCAGATCTGTCTTCTAACCTATGACTCCCTCTTCCCCCTATTCTATCCCCCACTCAACCTTCCTCTTCCCCCATGACCTACTCTCTCTTCCTCTTCTCCCCTCTCTTCTTCCAGCTCACCCCCCCCGCCGTGTTCCCAATCTGTTCAGAAGATCTTGCCTCATTGCTCTTCTCTGGGGTACTATGCATATCTCTCTTAGGTTCTTTCCTGTGTCCCAGACTCTCTGTTAGTGGAAGTGCAGACTGGCACAATCCTGATCCATGTTTAAAATCCATATATGAGTGACTACATACCATGTTTGTCTTTTTGTGACTGGGTTACCTCTCCCAGGATGGTTTCTTCTTTCAAGGGTCCAGGATATGGTCTGCTACATTCCAATCTGTGGTCTGCTTCTGACTTATCAAAACTGCATCAGATGAGGTACAATAATGCAAAAACCAATAAATTTGTAGAAGTGGTGGAGACCATGGTGAGTTGTAACTGGATAATGTCCATATATTCATTTAATGGGAACTGAAAAACAACAATAAAAACTTTTGAAATCCTTTTATTACTCTCTTGAAATGTTTAATGCATAAAAACTGGGGAAATTCACAGTGAAGTCTGTGCTCAGGGTTAGGAGTTGATGCAGAACCAAACAATCTCAAAACTCAAAATTCAGCTGTCTCAGTAATGTAGTTCATCATGAATGCCACTTCTTTCATAGGAACACACAGTGTTGACTAATAGTCCACAGGAGATGGAAAATGCATTTATAAATACTGAGATTTATTCCATTTCCTAGCCCATCTAACTTGACGTATTTTCAAATTATTACTAACATAATCTTTCTTGCTACTGTTCTTTTCCAGAGGATTAAACTAAAGAGTTATAGAGAAAACAATGATCACTAGGAATTCACATTTTTCTAAAGTATGACTTTTGGGGTATTATAACAATGTTGAACAAGTCTGTACACAAAAACAACACAGTACTGAAATCTCATGGCTATACAAGGCTAGCTAAATTTTTTTCTTTTGATAACTGCGACATTCAGCCAAAATGAGAATTTTAATAAGGTTGGAGCTAACTCCCATTTCATTTGGTAATTCACCGATATGTTGGCATTTCATTTAGAATCAGAGTTTGTTTGTGTGAATATGGAAGACTAACATTCTTAAAATATCAAAATAATGGCCTTTATATAAAAACAAGTTTATTTGATCTATTGTATTGCTCAACTTACTCGAAATCAGACTATAAAATGCAGAAATGTCTAAAGCAGCATTTTTCTCTTAAAAATGTTGCTTATTATTTTCTGTGGTAAGAGTGTGTGTGAGAGGGGAGTGAGTGAGTGAGTGGGAGACTAGCAGCTGTGTGAAGAAATGTAACAGAGTAGTAAAGAGAAGTATGCATAGAAGAGAGATATGTGAAGAAAAGAGATGTGGCTGTATGAAAAGAGATCTAACTTTGTAGAGAGACTTTCAAGATTTTTCCAGATGAAGTAAAAGAGAAAGTTACCATCAGGAAAGCATGAGCTTGTTCCTTTTATCTAAAGCTACCATCAAAACGTGTGAGTGCTTTCCTAAAGACCCTCAGATAGGTAAGAACCATTTCTAAGTCCTGCTGCACCAGAGGCATTCTTTCTGCAACCCTGGGAGCTGGCCTCTCCAGCTGCAAAGTCTTGACAGCACATGAATAGGAAAGGTTCTTAGGGCAGAGTCAGAAGAGAGGCGGGGAAGAGTCCATTCAAGCCCCTTGACCATACATATGACACTTATTGCCCATGTCTAAACTTGTCATAATTACTCTCAACTCCTCGGCTTACAAATGAATCCATGTAAAAGTAGCTCCTACATTTTTTCAAGATATATTTAAAGTACAGTGGTCAAAGGCAGCTTCTCTCTGAGAAAATGAGCTATACCATTAAAGCAAAGTGAAGAATTTATCTTTACTTATTAATTCTACTTAGTTTCTCCTTGGGAATTAATGAAACTTAACATTATGTGTTCCCTGATTGTTTAGCTAGAGAATCACAACTTACACTTATGATTGTTGATATTGTCATGACCTTCTGTAGATAAAACATCTCAACTAACTGCTGTTACAAAGTCATTTGTGATTCTATCTCATTTTCATAGTCCTTTGAAACACTTTGCACATAATGGGGAACAATCAAACCATACAGGTGGCCTATGGAATAACACAACAGCTTGTCCCCTTTCCTCAATTACTTGAATGTTTGATCCTCTGGGGAAATGTTATACTTAAAATTGTGTTTATGAAAGATCAGTAGAGGTAGGAGTAATCCAATTAAAAATAGTCTTCACCCTGCAGTTTTGTTACCCAATGTAGAACTTTAATTCTCACTATAACTTTGGTTGATAAATCTGGTAATAAGCTGCTTCAATGAGAAATGATAAAACTTAACAGAAATATATTCCCAGACACAATAGTGCCCTCTATAAAGGAGAATTTACTTCCTATTTTATTTCTTTTATAAATGATAATTTTTAAACATTTTTAGTAAAAAAACTTATATTTCCACATATTACTACCATATCCCACAATACTGCATCTTTACTCTTAGAGGAATAACAAGAAAGTCCTACTAATGTATTATATTCACAGGGTTTGGGGCTCAGCTTTTGGTTTTAGCCCAATAAGTTAATATTTACTTTTCAGATAGTGATATTTGGGCCAATTTGTTTTAAGTGTCTGACCACCATGAAGTATTAATTATTTAATTCATTAGTAATTAAACACAAATTTTCTAGATAAAGTTGAAACTTTATATGTCAATTTGCTATTTGCTTTTGACATTTATAAGAAAAATTACAGAAAATGCAGAGAAAATTACAAAATTATGGCAATTATTCTAATATATGTGGATTTTAAATATTAACAGCAAATACAGACTTACATGATCTGATACATATCCATAGAAGGCAGTGGATGCTAAAGCCAAGACTTTTCACTTATTTACATTATTCACTTCTCACATTATTTTCTTGCCCTCTTTTTAACTATGAATTTGAAATGCTGAGAATTCCTGGCAATCAAGTTCTGTACATGACTGCCTTTTAGTAAAGAAGTTGCCAAATATGAGCTATGTTCTTGCAAAAACTACAAACAGAACCAATACTGTTTACTTTTCTTTGGGTTCATCCCCACAGTGTTGGTGGAGAATCGTGTGTCATTTCAAAATCCATTATGCGTGTATACGTGTATGGTGGTGAAGGGGGATATTGAGTACCCTACTCTATCATTCTTTACCTTATTCTTTTGAAACAAGATATCTCGCTCAACTTAAACTTAGGCTGGCAGCCAACAAGCCCCAATGATGCTCTTGCCACTGCATCCTACAGCATTGGGTTTGAAGGCATATGACCATTGTTGCTTTTTAATGTGGGTGCTGGCAACTGAACTCAGATCTTCATACATTCACCAAAGACTCTTAAGCATTAAAATATCTGTTTGGTCCAAGATTCTGATTTTTCTAAGGTTAGTACCAGTTATAGATTTTATATATATATATATATATATATGTATATATATGTATATATGTATGTTTGTGTACTTAAAGCAAGATCACATACACATGAAACAAGATTATGTCTATACATACCATAAACTTAATACATATGATTATGTATACTGTATGTGAATATGTATATACATAGCATATGACTTTACAGGCATGCATTTCTGTGATATTATATATCATCCCTAAGATATATTGGGCTACCTTCATATGCTGAAGTCTACATAAACAGACTGTGTTTTTTTTTATTGTTCCATTCTAGATAATACCAATAAATCAGTTGGGAGCTCAAATCTTTTTGACTAAGGAGGGGTTAACTGTTTAATGATAATGATGACAAGCCACTGTTCTTAGAAAAGCTTTTGCACATGTGCACGAGTGCATGCTTGTGTGTGTATGTCTGTTCTTCACACACTTCACAAGAAATTAGTATTTAAGTGCTATTAATCCTAGTGTACTCGTTTGAACAGATTTTTTGGGATTTCTATATGGTATGCTTGCTCTTCCAAAGCTTTTCCTCCACATAAAGAGAGTTCATTGTTGTTCGTCTCTGAAAGAGTTCATTGGTTCTCAAAAACACAGCCATCTGGTGGTAGAGTTCATGTAATTTCCTGAACTTCACAACATATTTGATGCAAACAAGTTAATTTTCATATTTGATACAAAGGGCATAATGAGAGTCTATTGACTAAATATGGATACAAATTGCCTTGCTCCCAAAGATGCTTGAGGGGTCAGGAGCTGAGGGCATATTTATGAATTTCTCCAGAGCTTGCCTTACTTTCAGGTAGTGGAATAACTCCTCATGGTGGGATATGTCTAATTTTACCACCCCAGCCCCATTTTTAATTTCTTCTTTTTATTCTTTGTATATCTGAAATGTTGACTGTGAATGGAAAGGTAAAGAAAATGCTAATCACTCTTGTAAAGATATTTCATCTCATCACAATACTATTATTGGTTGGCTGTCTAGATCTTCTAACTTATCCAGGAAACCTGGGTCATGCAGTAGAAAAAATTCACTATATTCTTGCAGAGGGTTTTGTAAATGGAATTTCTTGCTAAGCAGCAATCTCCACACTCAGTCTCAAAGAAACAGTCCACATGGACTGGAGAGATGGCTCAGTGGATAAGAGTACTGGCTGCTGTTACAGAGGTAAAGCTCAATTCCTGGCATCTCCATTTTAACTCACATTCATCTTAACTCCAGGTCCAGGGCAGCTAACCCTTCTTCTAACTTCCATAGGCATGAAGTACACATGCATACATGTAGCAAAACAGTCATACAAAAAATAAATAAATTTAAAAAACAACAATTACACAATAAACCATGGTACAGTATCTACACTTTCTGATTAAAATAAAACGAAACAGGAACTTGGATGTATACATTTGAAGAAGAGAAACTCTATGATAGTCTAGGGAGTGTTTCTTGTGCTTGTTGTATTACAATGGTTTCTTTAGAATCTTCTCTCTAATGGCTGATGGTGGCTAAGTACTCTGTGTCCCCAGAAATAATCTATAGCTCCAAGCTTAAAATTTAGGTATTTTGTCTTGTAAACAATAGTATTTCAACTAAGCTTTATTCATTTGTTATTTCAGAGGTATCAGAAATAAATTTGAAACTAGTTTGTTGTTTACAGGGAATAGCTGCTCTGTATTTTCATTAAAGTTGGAGGAAGGAAAAAATGGGCCATGAAATTTAAGTATAAATTCAATAAGTAAAGATTTATCTTGAAGTTAATATGTTGCTTTAAAACACTATCATCAACAGCAAGGTAGCTCTTTGAGGAATGACATTAACAGAGAAAAGAATTACGTCCTACCATTGGAGCTTTGTTGTTTTCCTCAAACCCCATTCCATGATGGCTCCTCCATTGAAACAGGACACCCTTGCTTCCTGAGACACCTGGTAATTGCAGCTGAGTCTGAAACATCGCTGGCTGTTCCCACTGAAGGTTCATGAAAACACAGGTGAGGCTCCACTTATCAGAGCTTGAAAAGTTCCATTTAGATTTAATGCAAGCAATGAAAAGAAGAAGGAAAAGACAAAATGTTAAGACTGTTTAATAAGCAGCTTACAATTAGTCACAGTCCAACCACAGAGAGGAACAGGAATTCCCTTCCCCTATTTCCTGGAAAGAACTGGCTGTCAGAAATAACCTCAGAATAATGTCCCTTCAGATGGCATTCTGACAGTGACCGGTAACAATCAAACAAAAACGTGGTAATGAAACAGAAAACAAAAATTCCATCTAGGTAATTATTGCCCACATGCTCATAAAACGTAGTATAATCTTCAGAGTTTTTATTAAAATTTTGAATGTAATAGCTGGTGAAGGAAGTATGATCTTTGATTTTGGATTTTATTTAAAGAGAATACAAGTAAATATTTTTTTCTTCACTGTATTTATTGGTGATGTTATGGGTTTTTTAAAGTTCATTTACCAGGGATCTAAAGAAAAGTATAACAAAAATAGTTTATGAAATGTGAAAAACTAAAAACTAAGAATAAAAATGGTTAAAATTCCAGCATGACGAAGTCAAATTAATTAAATACATATAAAGGCATATGTGAGATTTAATAATAGGTTGCACAGACATATTAGATTACGCCTTCTTTCTTGCCGGCCAGCAGCAAGATAGCCAACCAGGGTCCTCGAGGCCCAGGCAGGCAGCAAGATAGCCAGGGACCCGGCCCGAGCTTTGTGGTGCCGTGCTTATGTGCCCTCTTTCAATAAGGACATATGTAGCAGAGGACTGGAAGTAGTAGAGGGAACGGACGGTCCGTGTGCTATGGAAAGATGCAGAGAGCAAGGAAGGACTAAGGTGAGGAGTTGGCAGACGTTGGAAGCCTGCATTCCACCTGGATCCGCGGGAACGGCCGTTATTAGACCGGAGGCAGTTCTGCTTGCCACCCACGGCCACGATGATGATGTCCAGGCCGGGCTGCTGCCAAGGGCAATATCGGGGTCTCTGATCCTGCAGTAAGTAGCCGTGGTCTGTGTTGATGTCCATTGTTCCTTTTGCTGTCAAGTGTTATGCTGACTCCAGTAGCCTGGGCTGCCTCCTTTGTCCCTGTTTGAGTCCACGATCCATGCTGCCGCTGGGTCCATAGTGTTCTGGGCGGCCTTTGGAGCCACCAAAGACTGTGACAGCTGGGTCTAGGCTATGGCCAAGGACCATGTCTGGGTCTGGGGTCCTACCACCGAGGTCTATGTTGATGCTCATGTCCCATGGAGTCATGAAAGGTTTAGGGTCTGGGTCTCAACCTGAGGCCTCGTCGGTGTACAGGGGCCAGACTGATCCCGGTTTTCGGGGCTACTATTTGGAGCTAGGATGTTGAAACTATGTTGCTGCTGCCTGAGGTCATGTCTAGGTCAATTGCCCAGCTGCAGCCAGGGACTGTGGTGAAGTCTGTGGTCCAGCTTGCCACTAGGGCTAATACAAAGGCCTGGGATCTGGGTTGAATACCGTGACTCGGTTGGAGTCTGAGGGCCATGCCACAGCAGGGGCCATACAGATATAGGTGAACTGTATAGCCACCCCACGTCATGGTGTCATCTGGGCCCAAGCTGCTCGCGAGGGCCATGTCTGGGTGTGTGACCCTATAGCAGCCAGAGTCTGAAGTGACTTCTGAGGGTACTGTTGCTACCCAACACCATAAGGATGCCCAGGGTCAGATCAGCCACCTGAGCCAAGGTTGGTGTCTGAGGGAAAGGATGCTTCCATATCTGAGTGACCTGTTCTTGCTCTTCAATATCATGGTGAAATCCCCGCCAGAGTTGCAGCTGAGGACCATGTCAGGATCCATGCCCCTACTGCAGTCAGGGTCTGTGCTGATGTCCCATGTACCTGCCATCATCAGGCAGTGTCTCGGGGCCATCCAGACCCAGCCACTATTGAGGACCATGTTGGGATCCGTGGTTCTACTGTGACTGGAGTCTGTATTGAAGTCCGGGTCCTGTATTCTTGCCAAAGGCCACATAGAGGCCCAAGGATAGAGCTTCAACCATTCCCACCTGAGTGGCCGGCCCCCACGCAGAGTCAGGATGTCTACCAGGCCCAAGCTGCTGCGAGAGGGCCATGTCTGGGCCTGTAGTCCAGTTACAGCTCGGGCCTGTGTGGATATCTGTGGCCTGTGTCACCGCAGGAGGCCCTAGGAACCATGAGAGATGAAATTAGAGGACCTTGTTGAGCCAGCCATATCCTTTGCTGGCCTTGGGAAAGCTGGCCTTGCCTGTCACTGGACACTACAGCAAGAGAGCTGGTCCCTGCTCACTGAAGAAATGACCACCCCCACACCCCACAACACAGGCCAGGGTGAGAGACCCTGAGGGCATGCATATATGGGAGCTCACTCCACCCACTTGCCTAGGTGGGTGGCCAGAGTCCTCACCTGACCACCTTGGCTACTATCCAGTCCCACAGTCAGGCCATGGGTTGACCCTAGCATCTACCCCATCTAGATCCTGCTGAGACAGTGAAGGGACTGGTCCTGTGGTGTGATATCCACAAGATGTCCAAGACTTGTGACATCCAGAGGATATCCCAGAGGAGTTCTGGTGAGGATCCAGTGGTGATGCTTTCCCAGAAACCAGAGGCCTTGAAGCAGACAATACGTTGTAGTAGATTTTGCCTGTATAACTGATGGGATAAAGACGTATAGTGTATGTATAGTATATGGTACACTGAAGCCTCCACTGCCACCAGGACGAATGGAAACGTGTGGGAGAAGGAAGATAGGACAGAATCAAAGAGATTGTTCTTTTGTTATGGTTTTTTGTTTGTTTTGTTTTGTTTTTTGTTTGGGGGTGTTGTTTTGCTTTTTTGCTTTTGCTTTTGTTTACTTGTTTGCTTACTTTGATTTGTTTCCTTATGTGGGGGTCAATTTGGCAGGGATTAGGGAGGATGGGGGACAGGGAGGTGAGTGGATTTGGGGTGTATATTGTAAAACTCCCTACCAGTCAATAAAGAAGTTACTAAAATAAAGATTATACATCCCTGTATGGATTTATACCCACATGTACACACACACACTCAAACACTCAACTTAGCTCTAACTTGAAAGTGAATCCTGGCAAGCCTTGTTTCTTGAGAAAATGCAAGTAAAAATAAAGAAAAAATAATTGAATGTCAGCACTACATAGGAGGGGGCAGAAATGAGAAGTTTAAAAAATATCTCCCGTTAAAAATTCATACTGAAGCCAGGCAGTGGTGGTGCATGCCTTTGAATCCCAGCCCTGGAGGTGCAGGGCAGAGGAAGGAGGATCTCTGTGATTTCAAGGATGGCCTTGTCTACAGAGCTAGTTCCAAGAGAGATAGGGCTGTTATACAGAGAAACCATGTTTCAAAGAAAAAATTTCAAACTCATCCCTAAAACTTCATTTGAAATATCTAATATTTAACCACTGTCCCCACTGAGAATTTTATCATTTGAATTTTACCACTAAAAGTTGCAATTTTATCCAAATTCAAAGCACTTAGTATGTTCATGTTCACTTTTCATGTTTACAACATAGATTACAATGACAACATACTGTGTTATCACAAATTCTTCAGCATGATTTCTTCTTCCACAGAAACCTGGCATTGTAACTACCTTGCACAACAGGGAGTGCCTGATGAATTTACTAAATAGATGAGTTTCTTCCAGAAAAAGTTTGGGGTCTGTTAAAGAAAGTTTTAGGTACATGTTCATCTTCTGAAGACATGTAGAAATATAAACAGCTCATACTTTCCAGACATTGCTTTTTGCTTGATAACAAAATAGACCTGACTGCTTAGCACTCAATTTATCTATTTATTCAAATATATTTGTAACTGTCTTCCTTAGACATCTAATTTACCTAGAAAGTCTCTCTTCCCATGGCTTTAAATGGCTATTGATTTTTCTTTTATTTTAAAAAGCTATCAATTTAGTTCCTAAATGTGTCTGATTGATGATTATGAGAATTAAATAGTTCAAGTAAAATTACCTATTTAAATTGTCTATCTCAGTGAATAATGAGTTACTCTTTTGACTTACAGAAATTCAGTTCCTTTATTTACTCCAGTACATGTTTTCAGAGCATAGAGTGCATTGGGATAAAGTAGACTGTCTCCATGCAGAGTAGAACACAATATGTTAATATGTTCATCATGTGAGTGATCATTTCATGTATTGATAAATGAAAGGAAGACTGAAGACTAGCCTTAAAAACAATTTATAACTCAAGAGTTTTGGGTTTATTTTCTTGACTTTATATTTCCATTAAAATAGTTCAACCTGTAAAAGCAAAAAATAAAAAATAACCAGTCATTCATGAATGTGGTAATTATTGCAATTTTAAAAACAAAACAAAATATACAATTAAATTTACTTTAATTTCTATTCTGACTTCTTTCATATTGAGGTATTCAACATTTATTGCTGCTTCAACTGAAAAATCATCTGTCTTAGTTAAGTTTTCTCTTGTTGTGAAGTGAGACACATCCTCCAACAATACCACACTTAATCCAACAAGGCTACACCTCCTAATTATGCTGCTATCTTTGGGGCCATTTTCTTTCAAGCCACCACATTCCATTCCCTGTCCTCGAGGTTTTTAACCATATCATAATGTAAAAATGCATTCGGCCCAACTTCAAATGTCTCCATACTCTATAACATTTTCAAACTCATTTAAACGTCTAAAGTTCAAAGTCTCTTTTGAGATTCATGTAACCTCTTAACTATATTACCCTATAACATAAAAATTAAAAAGATCACATACTTCCAACATATAATGGCATAGGATATACATTTCCATTCCCAAGTGTAGATAAGGAAGCATAGTGAGAAAATACTGGATCAAAGCAAGACTGTAAACCAGCTGGGCAAATTTTAAATCTGCATCTCCATGTCTGCTGTCAAAATGCTCTCCAGATCTCCATATCTTTTAAACTTTGATGACTGTGACATACTTCTTTGTCTTGGGTTGGCTCCACTCCCTGCTAGCAACTTCACAGCTTTACACAATGGCCTAGGTCTCCATCTAGAGACACCTCTGACACATGCCTTGCCTCAGTGACTGTCCTTAGTTCCTGAGGAAGGTTCCATAAATCCTCTCTTCTATCCTTTACTCCAAAGCCAGAATCATGTGGCCAGCAATTGCCAAGTTCTGTTGCCTGCTGTGTCTGGAACATGGCCCCCTTGTTCAATTACATCTTCACCAGCTTTTCTGTTTTCCACGGGTTCCTTCAACTGTCCTGAAACTTGCTCCATAGACCAGGCTGGCCTCAAACTCAGAGATCTGCTAGCCTCTGCCTTTACAGTGTTGGGATTAAAGGTGTTTGCCACCATACCTGGCTCTAAACTTCTCGTTAGTTGACTTTTAAAAAGTTTGAAACTTAGCTGAGCAGGATGTTACCCTGAAGTTTCATTTCACTTAGTCTATTTCTTAATATAATTATTTCCTTGAACACAGGTCTTAGCTCCATTTAACATCTTGTCGTTGCTTTTCTTCTGAGTTTGCTCCTTTTCATTGTAAATCTTTATAAACATGAACATTAGTAACTATATGTCAGAGTCTATACTAGGCTGTGTTTTACGATTTTCTCTGCCAGTAGAATTAATCCCAAACTCTTCTACCAAGAGCAAAAGGCAACAACATTCTTCACCAAAATAACACAAGGATGTTACCTATGCTACATTTTAATATTCTTTTCCTCTGGACCCTCTTGATCCAGACACCCACAGTTCAAGTCATTCTCAGCACCATTGTCTTCCCAGTGTATGGCCCATTAAGTGGCACTTAAAGCATCCCACTGCCTTCCTAACCCAAAGTACAAAAGTCCAAATTCCTCCAAACCAAAACACGGTCCGACTATCACAGCAATACTCCACAGTCCCTGATACCAACTTCTGTCTTAGCTATGATTTTTATTGCCATGAAGAGATATGGCCACAGCAATTTTTATATTTTTTAGTTGATACAATAATTGTGCATATTTATTATGTGTTATGGTATGTAATAACAAATTAGGATAACTGGCATTTGCACTCAGGCACTGAGCATTCATTTACAGTAGCATTCATTACTAGTTCTTCTTTTTAACTTTTAAGTATTTTATTCATTTTACATACCAATCACAGTTCCCCTCCCTCCCATTCCTCCTGCTTCCCCACATCCACTCCACAGAAGGGTAAGGCCTCCCACGGGGAATCAACAAAGCCTAGCATATTAAGTTGAGGCAGGACCAAGCCCCCCCTAACCCTGCATCAAAGATGAGCAAGGCATTCCACCATAGGAAATGGGCTCCAAAAAGCCAGCTCTTGCACCAGGGACAGGTCCTGATCCCACTGCCAGGGGCTCATCAAACAGACCAAGCTACACAACTGTTGCCCACATGCAGAGGACCTAGTTAGTCCCATGCAGGCTCCCCAGCTGTCAGCCTAGAAACATTTAATTGTTGTGGCTTGCTTAAATTCAGAGGTTCAGTCCGTTATCATCAAAGTGGGACATGGCAGTATGCATGCAGACATGATGCTGAGGGAGTAGCTACGTGTTCTACACCTTGTGTAGTCAAGAGGAAGTGGTCTGAGTCCCTGGGCATGACTTGAACATATATGAGACCTAAAATCCACCCACACAGTGACACACTTCTTTCAGCCAGACCACATATACTCTAACAAGGGCACACATCTTAATAATGCCATTCTCTTTGGAAGCTGTTTGCTTTCAAACTACCACATCACCTTTTCTTGCCTTTTCTCTTTGTTTAACAACTAGCATTGTTTTAGGTAATATATTCTTCCACGACACTGACCCAGACAATGCATGTGTATTATGTGCTGAGAGCTGCAAATACAAAGGTTCAAAACAATTTTCTAATATACACCATAAAGATGGAAAGCAAACATTTATGCATTGGTAGATAAACTATGATTCATGTTTTCTAGGTCAGTTGGAGCCAGTGACTTAATTTTTTGTAAAACTCTATTATAATTTCTGTGAAGTATCCCATTCCTTCCCATGTGATGTTTTCTGTGCCATTCAGTAAAGATAGAGTGAAATTCTTTCTTATGAATAGACACACACAGTCACACAACAGACACAGACACAGACATGGGCAGATTCACAGGACAGCTTTCAGGACAACATGGGTTCAGACTCATACAACATTTAGAGAATGAAGACATGGGGAGCATGAAGTAGTAAATTCACGTCTGCACTTGCTCTTGGTTAAATGACTCAAAGCAGAGCCTTTATTTCTTTCCTTAATGCAACACTGATGTATATTGAAAACTCGGGGTTAATCACTAACGTGTATAACTCATGCTTCAATGATTTTAGCTTTGACAATGTCTGTTTTTTATGCCATGTACTGTGATCATGCTGAGAAAGTGCAATAAGTCTCTCAGCATCTTCCCACTCCTAATGGATGATTCCTTTATCTTCATTGCTAGATTCCCATGCCTGGATTCTTTAGAGTTTCTGTGTTTCATATCTGTTTTGGCTTTGTCCGTCTGAGGTAAAACACAAAAAATTTCTCAGGCTAGCATATTATCTGCAGTGTTTTTAAAGTGCAGTCGATGGTTAGTCTGGTTGTCAACTTGACTTTATCTAGAATTAAGTAAAGCTCAAGCTTCTGGGTT